>NW_017729012.1:4459649-4460506 GCF_001723915.1 Gavialis gangeticus
AGCAGGGGGCTGGACTAGATGTGACCTCCAGAGGTCCCTTCCAGCCCTCAATTTCTATGATTCAAAGGTCTACCACTTAACGTGGAGGCAGGCCCCTACCGGCACGTGGACATGCCACGTGTACCTGGTAGCTTTGGGTGACTGTTGATGCAACGGGCCTGCTTATCTCAGTCATCCCTGTGGCACTTTTGGAAGGAAGTGCAGCGTAATCAGGAGTGTAATGACCCTCTTTCCCCAACTCCCCCTCCAAAACAAATTTGATTAGTGATTGGCTTGATTAAAATGAAGACCGATCTGTCCTTTTTTTTTTGGTTTTGTTTTGGTTTTCTACTTCATAACGTTCATTTTAATTTGAATTTGTAGCTTGGACTTTAAGGTAGCATGGCTCTGTTGCTGTAATTTTTTTTTCATTGTACAGCAGTATACGGCTGGTGAATGTTACACATCTTGCTAGACTAGTTAAATCATTGGGTAATTGTTGGTAATAATGACCTGAAAGGTGTTCAGATTTTTTTTTTCCCCCTTCCCTCCCAGCTATAAAAACCTATAATGCTATTTTGATCTTTAGTGTGAATGAGGGCTAGTGACTTAAGCCACAGATCCCTTTCTGTTTCATTTTGCCATTCATTCAGTGCAACATAATCAATAATAAAGCAATATAGTTTACTACATTCTTACTGAAGGTCAGCCATGATTATATATGATATTGCATATGAAACTGTTTACAAACACTAATTCATAGCTATCGTATGCTGTGGAAATGTTTCTCGAGTGGAACTTTTTTGGATATTTTTTTTTCTCGTTTTGTTTTTTTGTTGTTGTTTTTGAGTGTTTTTTAAGACGCAAAATGGTTAAAA
>NW_017729012.1:4471607-4481303 GCF_001723915.1 Gavialis gangeticus
GCAACCATGGGCACGAGAGTGAGATCTCCCTAAGATGACCACCTTCATGGCACGTAAGTTCACATCCCTTCCCCAGCCGCCAAAGGCAAAGCAGCTTTGTATGGCATTAGGAAATGCCGATGCTTTTTGTATCAAACAGGCTTAATCAAAGGGGAGCTGCAGTCATTGGTTTGCAGGATTACCAGTGCTCCTTCCTAGGGGCAGCCTGGTCATGTGCCTGCATTGCAGGCCAGGGTAGAGCTGCATGTATTTACAGTTTTACCTTTGGGTGCCAGATCTTCCAGACAGTTGGATATAGTGGGAACCATTAAAAGAAAGTGACATTTTGCAGTCTGCGCTGGAATGTGAAAGGCATCAAATGCAGTGCAAAATGCAACAGGCCACTGTGTGGTGAGCATCTGCTTTTAATAGGTCTCCTTGCCCACAAAAATTTACTACCAAAGACAACGTACCCAGCTCTTTAAATTCAAGCTGGTGGCAGAGGAGGGGAGAAAGGGGAAGGGAAGAGAAGCAAAAAAAAAAAAGTCCTGATAAGACATAGGTATCTCAGTTTTTGAGCACTAATTTTATCCTCAGTTCCCCCTTAAATAAAAATGACCGTGTGAGACTAAGGGCAAAGGACAGTATTTAAGCGATGCTATGGGACAGCAGGTTGCTTCAGGTTTATCTGACTCTACGAGAACTGCAAGGCCACCTTTGCCAGAGACTTTGCATGTCTGTTCCTAAGACTTCACTGTAGGTGTTTCACAGTGAAAGGGGGTGGGGGGTGCTAATCCCATCCTGCAGAGCGAGGATTGATGTCTTGGTCGAAGACATCAGTTGGGAGGTAAGACTGAAGCCCAGGGAGGCTTTGCTGATGGTGCGGTAAAGATTCAGCGCGCAGGCTTCAGACACGCACGTAAGTACCTAGGGTCCCAGGCTGGTTTGTCCTCACTTGCTATCGCCTGCATGGCTAGATTCAAGCTAGCAATCACCCTTCCAAATGGCAGGACCGAAGAAGGGCTCAGCCACACAATCCATTTACATTAGTGTTAGCAACGTGTGCACACTGCGTACATGTGACTCTGGTGTAGAATCAATAATGGCAAAATCTGGGGGTAAATCTAAGTGACACCGGAGGAAGGAACATGTGTCCAGAGCTAGCCTTGCAAACAGGCTATTACCTGATCCCTGCCACGTAGTGGAAAGACTTTGAAATAAACACCCTATCCTGGCATTGTCACACTAGGTCCCACCGTACAAAATCCATGTAACTGCACGGTGGGTTCAGCCTCATTTCACTTGACCTGGCTGAAAAGTCAACTGTGGTTTGCAATCTGACTTACCTTCAAGAAGCAGGAGTCCCAGGTTCTAGGCCATCTCCCCCAGCGGAGATTTGATCCCTGCATCTCTCTGATTTCCTAGCACAATTCATCAGGCCACCGATGAGGTACTAAGCAGCCTTCTTTCCAGCCCTCCTGGTTGAAGCCGGCCCTCTGGGAAACCAAGAACAAGAGATAAGCACAAGCTGGGGAAATGTATGGCTCAGACAGATGGCTACTACTGTAGAAAGGTGTCCCTGATTCTAGTTCCTATTTGGGCAAACACTTCCCTCCTGTCTTCCATTTATTCTATTAAATGCAAGGTGCAGTGAGCAAGAAAGAGAGAGGACTGTCAGCAGTATACAAAGATAGAAAGATCTCTCTCTAGCTACAGTCAGGGCTAGAGAAGAGATATAGGACTAGACAGAAGTAGCACGAGATCTCTAGCTAGGGGCTGGGATCTCTATCTATCAAAAGAGCTAGGAAGCTCCCTCTATATACAGGGAGGGCGAGAGAGGATTTAGGTTAAGATACTGGCAAGATAAAGAAAAAGAAATGTCTACAGCTGGGGATGTAGCGACTACAAGGGATGAGGACACATGGAAGAAACAGAAGGCACATGAAAGACGATGCAGGAGAAAACAAACCATGACTTGTCAGGGGGAAGTGTGCTTGCAGTGCAGAAAAAACAATGGTGAGCATAAACAAATGCAAGAGTGAAATAAGTCTGGGGTTTTTTGTACGTGTTTAATGTAGAAACCCAATTGATGCTACAATTGCACGCACTTCCTTGGAACCTGAATATGGCTTTGCTGGTCCTTTACATTGAAGGGAAAGCAGCAAGCAGCACATGTATTTTTCACCCTTGCTCATGAGCCCAAGGAAAGTTGTTCATCTCTTACCTGAGATGTTTTTCTAAGTGGAGTCATGTGCCCTTGTGCGAGCAAATGACTGTCTCTCACACCTGGCGACACAGCCTTTACTGGCTCACCCGATGGTGTGGTCACAACTGCACTACTAATTGAGATCTGCCAGTGAACACTTGCCTTAGGCGACTGAAAGGTGTTTCATATCCTGAGAAGTGCCAGCCAATGGTAGTAGGGTGGTCTCAATGCCTGATACATGCAGCACAATTGGTGTCAAGGCTCTGGAGACAGATGTGGCAAAGCTGCAGATAAGTGGCCAATATAACCTTCCATCTCGGCTCACAAAAATTGCTGATAAGTGTCAGCTCCTGTTCGGCTGAGTGCTGTTTTAAGAGAGAGGAGAAATAAAAAAATGTTCACCAGGACTCAGCCTTGCGATGGCTTATGGAGCACGTACACACCTCTTCCAAACCCTTAACTCAGCCAAACTGTCTGGGACCCAGTGCTGACACAGCTTATCAGCAACACCTAATTTTCTAATCAGGCCAAAGAGACTCAAAACAGTTTCTAAATCAAGAAATTTCAGGGGGGGGTGATGGTATTTTTGTGCTGGAGCTTAAAAAAAAAAAAAGCAGCCAGCTCCTTGTACAGCTAACGGGGTTTAGCAGGCCATTTCCACTGGGCTTTAACAGCAGTTGCTATCGATCTGCTAAAAAGTAACACACACACACTCTAGCACAGTTGGCCATGTCCAAAAGTCAAGTTGGAATATGAACAGTGATCCTAATGCACGTACTAACAAGCAGAGCTATGAAGATCAATAAAAGAACAATGAAAGGCATTTAAAAGGTGATGAGTCTCACAGCCTCTTTTAATAAAGCTACTTACCATTACCACCCACTGTAACCTATTCAAGTTGTCGCTGTCTTCTTTGCATGCCCTTATCATAAATTAGATGTTTTTCCATAATCGTGCATAAGAGATGGCTCCTTCCGTTGCTGCAGCGAGGCCCTTCATACAGCTCCCACCAAGGAGTTGGCAAACGAGCAGATGCTCCATGCTCTGCATTTCACCACATTGGTATATATTCATGTCATTAGAGTAGCCCCATTTAATCATGTTTCTTTTGCATCTTCCAGTTTGAGCCGGGGCAGCCAAAATACGGCCTGCAGGCTGGATCTGGCCCACCAGGCTTTACTATCTGGCCTGTGGAGCCCCTAAAAAAAATTAAAAAATTAATATTTATCTGCTCCTGGCTGCCTGGCAAAAATACCAGGAGCCAAGGGCAATAGGACCCAGGGGAAGCCAGGACGACTCACCAGGAAGGCCCCACCCCCACACCTTACACCCAGAAGTCTCTGCTAGCTGCAGTTTGCACAGCTTCCCTGCACACGGCCACCTCCAGCACCACGTGGCCCTGCTACGTGACAGGATCATGGGTACCCCAGGGCTAGAAGCAAGAGGATATGTGTGTGTCTGTGCGCATGCAAGGAGGGAGGGGAAAAGAGAGCGAATGTGTGTGCATGCACACAGAGACAGGCACACCGTGTGTGTGCGCGCGCGTGCAGAAACAAGCACACTATGCACGTGCACACAGAGACAAGCACACAGTATGTGTCAGAGAGGCCCACTGTGTGTGCAGAGACAGGTACACTGGGTGTGTGCAAAGACAGCCACACTGTGCGGAGACAGGCACACTGCGTCTGTGTGCACGCACAGAGACAGACACTGTGCAGAGACAGGCACACTGTGTGTGTGGGGGGGGTGTGCAGAGACAGGCAAGTGTGTGCGTGCGTGCACACAGGCACACTGTGTGCAAAGAAAGGCACTGTGTGTGCAGAGACAGGCACACTGGGTGTGTGCGCAGAGACAGGCACGTGTGTGTGTGTGTGTGCGTGTACACATGCAGCATCAGGCACACTGTGCACGCACACAGGTGCTATGCATGTGTACGTGTGAGATAGACACAGTGTGTGTGGGGGCATGCAAAGACAGGTATACTCTGTGAGTGTGCGTGTGTGTGTGTGTGCCTGCGTGCGCAGCGACAAACACACTGTGCGTGCACGCGCACACAGAGGCAGACACTGTGTATGTGCAGAGACAGGCACACAGTGTGTATATGCACTCATACAGAGACAAGCACACAGTATGTGTGTGTGTGTGCATGCACAGACAGGCACACTGCATACACGTGTGCACACAGAGAGATGCACAGTGTGTATGCAGAGAGGCACTGCACGTGTGCACACAGAAACAAGCACACTGTGTACACAGAGACAGGCACACTGTACGCACAGACAGGCATACTGTGCGTGTGGGTGTGCAGAGACAGGCACACACTGCGTGTGCACTGACAGGCACACTGTGTGCGCGTGAAGTCAGGCACAGTGTGTGTGTGTGCGCACAGACAGGCACACTATGCGCACAGAGGCACACACTGTTTGCAGAGACAGGCACTGTGAGTGTGCAAAGAAAGGCACACTGTGAGTGTGCACGTACAAAGAGGCGCACAGTGTATGCATGTGGTCAGAGACAGGCACGCTGGCCAGCTCCTGTGCGAGCCCAGCCAAAGGGGTGCAGAGAAGGGGGGGCTCAGAGGCCTCCAGCCACAAGGGAATCTGGCTTCGCTCGCGGAGACCTGGGCTTGGGGGGCAGCAGCAGCCTCGAGCTGGCCTTGGGATGCTGAACAGCCGTGTCCTGCAGAGCTCAGATAGGTGGGGACCCAGGGAAGGCTGCTTGCCCAAATACTGTCCCCTGGGGCGAAGCTTCAGACCAAGGCTGAGCTGCAGAGCTGCCTCTGGGACCCTCAAAAGGCAAAGGGCCACGAGCTGGGCTGCCACTGGGCACAACCCGGAGCAACACCCCAGGGCCTGCTGTGATCATAGACCGGTCACAATGCTATGCCCAGGAGGCCGCTTGCAGCCCCAACAAACTTCTGCCATCCGAAGGCGCGCAGGAGCTGTGCAAGGGGCAGGCCAGCGGCCGGCGCGGCCCCCCGCTGTGGGACACCCTCCTCCACTCTGCGTTGGGAAGCAGAGCTTTGTTCTGGCTTTGGTGGGGACCTCTGAGCCCCAGGAAACCGCTGCTCCTCACCCTGGGTCTGCACAGAAGTTCCTCTAACCCTCCTGGCAGGGCCCCCTGCCCTGTGTTGGATCATGACCACGCATGGCCACGGGCTGCACGTGCTGCGTGCAGCACGGCTTCTTCCAGCCCCTTGAGTGTGCAGGCAGTTCAGGCATCACCATGTTACCAAGCTGTATCAGCCCCTCTGGGAAGGTCCTCCTTGGGGTCCAGGCTCATTGAAGGCACCTGATTGTTCCTAATTTTTCCTTCCATAACATCAGTCATGTCTTGTGTGCAAGGGCACAACACTGGTCACAAAACTTTTTTGCACTTTAAGCCACTTGGTTACTTGCGTGTGACCACTGCGTGGGTGCTTGGCGTCTTCTACCTGCCGTGATCTTTCCTTTTGGCTCAGTACTTTTCTTCGGAGATCAGGTGGTGCGATGCCAGCCAGTAAATACAGGCTATCCTTTGGTGTTGGCTTTAGACATCCGGTTACTTCACACCAGCTGTCGTTCAGTACTGGGGCTAGTTTCTTGGCGTGGACTGGTTGTTCCCCTCCTGGACATGCATGCTTTGCCATGGAGTAACACGTGGCAACAACAGTGGTTCGCAATGTAAGTGGGTTCACTCCCCACATCTATTCAAGTGAACAAGACATGATAGCGTTCTGTACCACCGGAGATGACTGCATGAACCGAAAAGACCCTCAGGGCTCATTCACACTGGGCGCATCTACGCGGTCATTACTGTGCATTTAGTTTAGCACAGTAGTGCTGGTGCACTGGTTTTTTGTAACACTTACTGCCTAATAACACCATGCACTCACTCACTCACTAGCACAGTTTCTGACCAGCATGCTACTGCACAGTGCTATTAAACTACTGCGCATTAAGTGTCTCGTGTAGACATGCCTGCTGAAGTCCAGAGATGTGGCTGAACCCAGTATAGAGGCACCCAAGGTAGCTTTAAAATGAGCTAAACTCAAGGACTAACAGCAGCACAAACTGCCAGGCCCTGCTGGGACAGGGGGAGATGCTCGAGCCGCAGACAAGAGCTCAGCTCCATGCTGCACCAGCTGCTTTGCTTGAGGACGTCTGCATGGCCTGCAGTTGCACTTTTGGGCTGAGGCATCAACGTACCCCAGGCAGGTCCCTTTAACACAGTGTGACGCCACAGTGCACTTTTGGCAGCTTCCAAGCTTGCTGCAAACCTAAGCCTTGAAAAATCCCACCTCAAATGGTCTGAGAAATGTGGTTAAAAGACAGGAGAAGGGTTCCCTCCTCCTCCTCTCTCTCTTCCCCCTCCCCACACCCAATTCTTCCTCCTCCTCCTCCCTGCCCTAGAGCAGTAAGAGTTTTCCCCAAGTCCACTTCACACCAGAGATAGGTTAGCACTGGGCTCCTCCCTTGTAAGTGCTTAAGCCCCTCCTTTGAAGGCAAAACAACCGCAAACCTTGACCATGCGCACGACTTGGTGTGGCCACAATGCTGGTGCATGCAAGGCAAGGCCACCTCCTTTCCTCTTCTCCGTCCTTCCCTTCCAACTCGCCTGTCTGGGCTGATGGCACCAGGTGGCTGCCGATGTGCATCCTCCCCGTCGCTTCCACCGTCTGTTAGTGCTGGTTGCGTGTACAACAAGCTCTGTTGCGGGCACTTTTGGGGCACTTAGCGGTAGAGTTTGTGCTGCAATTAGTCGCCCCCTTTCCTGCGTTGGCTAGTACGGCGCAGCGTCTATTTTTACAGCTGGAAGCTAAACGCTTCAATTTACAGTCCACTTATTAGCTGATTTACTTCAGCCCTCCCCCTTCTCAAAAGACAACCCCGTGGGAATACGGCGGCCACCTGTTGCTTTCAATCACTCCCCTGCTGGATGAGCCTCTCGCTGCCAAAGGGCATTTGTGCCGGTGACAGAGAAACACCCCCACTAGCGAGAGACAAGTGGAGAAGGGGAGAAAACTGACGCTGCGGCATTTGGCTGAATGCCAGTCCCCACCTCCCTCCCCGCCATAAAAAGAAAACTTGAGTTGGGATCTTGACATCTCCATGCGTGCACTATCCTGGTTCGAGGGCGGATGGTGGTTAACAATATGCTACCAATATGGTGAGAGTTATTCCTAAGTAGCACACACATGCTTGCTGTTTATTTTTCTCATTAGGAGCAACATGCATTGTCTGGCTTCACACCCTCTTAACGGCTAATATATTCCACCAGAGGATGTTTCACTTTTGCAGTTGGGAGTGGAGCGGAGCCAACATGTGTCCTTAAATATTCATGAAATGTTACCCGGGACGGCGCTAGCTTCCACGCGGCGCGCAAATCAAGGCAAGTGGAAAGACCCAGCACTTACGTAACTTGGCGTGGCCTGGGGGATCGCGCTGGGACGGCAGGCGTGGGCTGTCTTCTTGGCGCTGCCTCCGATTTGCTTGCCGGGTGGCTGCTGGCATCGTTGCTGTGCCTCAGGCAGCTCTTCGTAGACGGGCGGGATGGTTGCAACCTGTGATTAAAATAAACCCTACGTGAGCGCAGGGTGCCACTGGAGGACACGTGTGTGCACCCTCTGAGGTTAGGTAGCAGACCTTGGTGACTGCTAGTCAGCACAGCATTAAGTCACGGTGTGTGGGAAGAGAAGAGCATCCTACTTCAGCAAGGGAAAGGCACCTCTTTACAAAACCCTCTGCTTCCCCACCTGGCCTCTGACTAAGGGCCCCTAAAGCAATAAGGATCCTTTTCAGAGCTTCCAGCCTTAAAAAGAGAGACTGTGCACTCATCACTTCTCCATTTAAAGAGCAGGGAACATCAAAAGCAGCAGCATTTTGCCATTCAAAGCTCCTCTGGCATTTCCCTGAATGACCAGAAGGGACCTGAGGCCACATCGAAGTGGCCCCTGTCCTGTGCCCCACGAGGGGTCTGCAGAGGGAGCTGGGAGCACGAGCTCCTGCCTCAGCTCCTTCCCTGCCCAAAACCAAGACGCAGCCCACGTTCCTCGGTGCTGCACAAGCCACCTGAAGAGATAAATAATCTTCCCTTCCACTCATGCAGAAGGAGAGTGATAGCTGGTCCGCGCTCGCCTCCGCCGCCCAGATGGTGCTGGCTCCGTTTCACTCATTGAAATATTACCTGGTGGCTGGCAATTTTTAGGCTGGCGAGATAGTTAACCCCCTACTGTCACAGAGGGAAACGAGAGGGTGTTGATTGGTTCAGAAAGCAAAAAATAAACTACAAATAAAAATACAATGAATGTGTCTGGCCTGAACAACCCTGTGGCCTTGACGGGTCTCGTTTTCTCAGGGAGCAGCTTGCCCCTCGGCCCGCTCATCGTCTGCAACACCGTCAGTCAGTGGAAGGCAACAGGAAGGGTTCGTCCCAGCTGGAAGCGGGGAAGTTGAAAGAAGGCCCCGCAAAAGTTAGGTCGGGTGCCAGCCAGCATAGCTGCCTCCAGGCTGGCGACAAACAAACAGTAAAGTCTCAGCAGCTCTTACTTGATCCCTGCTGTCACCAACAGGAACAAAAAAAAAGATCTATGATCACGGCATTAGGGACTGTAGCATGTGCACAAGCGGGAGGCCTGACTTCAAGCTCCACCGCTGAGCCCAAGTCTGGCGGGTCCAAATTTTGAGATCTTCAGGGTGTGCTTTTAATGCAGTTCTGCATGCGATTCGACGGAGGTTTCTCCGACACCCTCCGCACTTTGTCATTCCAGCGCGATTCCAGTTGGCAAGTGAGTTGTCCGAACACTAAAACTAGCTGAAATGCAGTGATTTTTAAAGTTGCTCCTGTTGGTCTAAAACTAGGCCCTGACCCCCCGATATCAGCCCGGATCAGGTAGTTAATAAGATGCCAGGGCTGGCAAAGTGCATGAGAGAGAACCAGGAACACTTCTTTTCTCTTTAATCACCCCTCTGGAGCTGGAAGAGAGTTGGGGGAGAAATGACTGCTGAGCGATGGCTTTCGTTCCAGGTAGCCTGGCTGTCTCTTTGCCAAGAGCAGGTAGCGATGATCTGCAGCAGGCCGCGCACGTCTGAGAGCATTTGGGCCACCTGGAAGGCAGTCAGCATCCGGTCTGCTAACTAGATGAGATCACAACTTGGAGTTTTTGATGCTGAAGGTCAGCTCACTGCTGGATGCGGGACAGGCTGGTCTCTGGAAAGCAGTCAACACATCAGCCCTTTAATGGGATTGATGATTAGTGAAGCACCAAGGGAAAAATTAGATTAGAAAAACAAATGAAAATAATTTAGGAAGTCCTGTTTATTCTTGGTGGAAGAAGCTTCCATAGCGAGGCGGCAGGAAACAATTTGACTTCAATCCAGAAGAAAAGGAGCTCAGGTCTGGAGTACATTAGTGTGGTGGGAAGCCGGGAATAGCAGGCACTTAACCCTGTCATTCAGCAAACATTAGTGAATTATGAGTGTATTATATGTGGGGTTATGTATTTTGCACGATGCCTGGAGTGCTGCTAGATC
>NW_017729012.1:4486303-4513800 GCF_001723915.1 Gavialis gangeticus
GGAGGGCTGCTAGATCTGCCCAAGAGAGCGAGTGGGTGTCTGTGTCAAAATGTAAATTTTTATACCGACTCAGAAATAAAAATAAGATTGTGTGTTCGCCTCCCAGCTACTGAAATCAAATCGCTGCCAAAGCCAGAGTTGTAAAATAAGCAAAAATTTCCCTTCCCTGTCAAATTAGCTCCCTGATAAAGAAAACAAGTGATATAAATGTGATTTACTTCCTTTCCCCCCCTGTCATAAACATTTATGGCTGAGAGGTAACAATGCCTTTTAAAAGGCAGTCACAGCTCTTTGATGGGCTTTTTTTCTTTTGCAGCACAACCTGTGTTGCAGTTGGGTTTGATAGATTTGCAAAGGGAAAAAAAGTCAAGCTGCATTTTGCTGATAGGCGTGGGACTTGTTTACAGAAGGGCAAGCGTGTACTTATACATACAGACATCATCATTGTATATGTATTCCAGGGGCACGCACATGCGAGGTACGCACGCACGCATCATTGCATCTATAGGTAGCATACACTGATTGGGTAGGGAATATCCAGATTATAACACGAGGTGCGTGAAAATCGAAGGTGCGTATGCCATACTACCTGCCAACTGATCTATATCTCTGGGTCTTATTGGAATCTCCCCAACAGCCCAGACAGCTTCAAGCCGCTGCTAAAAAACAAAAGCAAAACTCCAGAGAAGGATTTCTCATGCTTTCTTCACCAGCCCGAGACCCAGGCGTACCAAAACAGCCTCTCGCATGGCATTTTGCTGCTTTCATGTCCGACTCCCCTACCACCAAGTCGCAGGATTTCTACCATCTTGTTCACATTGCCCTTTTCTCTGAAATTGCCCAAGTTGCTTTTAAACACAGTGCACCAGGCCTGGCTGATCCTGCCAGGGCAATGCTCAGACGCTGCAGACACTTAGCTTAGTTCCTTTTTAACAAGCGATTTGCCCTTGGCAGTGCATTCATTCCCAAAGCAGTCCACGCTCGGCCATCTCTGTCAGACCACAAGCGCTGCCCCGTCAATGCCCTGTGTACACCATACCCACTCCATGCTTAATAAAACCCAGTAGAGCTGCTTGAAAGGAGAAAGGTAAGATGCGGGGTACATAAGGAGGCTGCACAGGCCGGTGGAAAGTTTATAGATCTGAGAGTTAAAAGTCTACACCCGGACAGTCTAGTCTGGACAAATGATGTGACCCGCCCCCACAGGCAGGTCAACCTCTGTAAAATGGGAATAATGATGTGGATGGCAAGTGAAGAGTGCCAAGCACTGCTTTACAGATAAAAAGAAGGGTTCACAAGCAGGGAAAATTTCCAAACCTCCTTTGTTTTGCCTGACGGGGCGAGGGTCCTGACCTCTCTGATGCAGAGTCCAGGTGGAAAACCTCCTTTTCCTCTTCCTAAGGCAACATAAGAGCTCTGCCCCATCACCCTGAACTCACCCTAGAGCTATTGCTTCCACGTGTCCGCGAGTCGCCGGCCCATTCTGGACCTCGGACACTGCCGCAAGGGATAATGGCAGACACCCGCGTGCTTTGGAGGGTTTCATAGAGGAGCTTTCCGGTGCAGGTTTGCTGAAAGCCGTGCAAGCTCACCAGACCGAGCCCTTTGCTCTTCCAGCTGTTTCTGAACGAGGCAGGTTCCACGGCCCCCTGCCACGGTGGCATTGAAGGCTGAACTCTGAACAGTTTGGGGACAAGGCTCTCGCTCCACTTTGCAGCCCCAGGCTCTGATTGGAAACAGCCCAAGATCAGGGGTGGGCAAGAGCAACACAGCTGCTCTGCTCCAGGCAGTACAGGCTTTTCCCCTGCCCTCGCTCGTGCAGCATCTGAATGCCATCCAGGGGCACAGTAAGTGGTGTGACTAGCAGCTGCCACAAGCTTCGCCTCTCTCTTCCCCCAAGACACCTGCCAGCATGCACCATTTTTCGTGATGCTGCTTGAGCTTCAGTGGCACGTGCTCACATCAGCTAGTCCGTAGCCTGCCTTCACCTATGCTGAGATCCATCAGGAAAGCCTCTGGGCAAAGCTGCTGTACAGCTCACCCTCTGTCCTAGCTACAAAGGGCCGAGGAGATCACCTGGATGATTTTATCTTTTGGAAATAGAAGGCCAGGTCTCACCACACCTCCAGGCTCTGGAGTGATGCCTCTGTCCATGATTTTGATGTAGCTGAAACTCTGTGACCACCTTTGGCAGAAACCTGGGGTCTTCTCTTGTCCAGAAAGCTTCAGCCCCAGGATCGCTTGAATCCATCCACCTTTGTGCTGAGGCAACAACAATCTTCACTGGCAAATGCAGCAGGGAACAACACCTTAGGCTCCAGCAGTGAGCTCACAGGTACTACAAGGACGTAGAGATCTGCAGACATCGGGTCCTTAGCTCGCCCCTTCAGCGCATCGCGCACCTCATCAGGAACCACGTGTGCAGCACATTCTTTTTCGGAGGTGAAGATCTCCTAAAGGAGCTCTTTATGGATCAAATGTCCCATGCTTTTTACGTTGTTGGATGGTATTTTCTTGTTGGATTTTGATGCTGAAGGTCTGTGTGATACTGGGCCCACATTAGTGCCCATGGGTTCACTGGAGGCATGCCCAAAGGAGCCCTGGGCTCCTTTGGGCATGGTCCATCAATCCAACAAGTGGTAATCACATCTGTGGCCATGTGGCTTCAGTGAATGAAGGATCTGCAGAGGTAGCATCTTCCATGATGCCAGATCCTCCGAGGCAGCAGAGGTCTTCAGCGTGTCCAGGGTTCACTGGACCACCCTGTCACTTGAAGGGTGATATTTGAAGACCGGACACTCCCGTTCCAAATTTTGTGCGCGTTATTTATTTCAAATAAGGTTCCCAAATGGTTGGCGAGAAGAACTCACTCTAACGATTGACCCCCACAAAGTTAAAGGAATTCAGAGCTGACTGCAATCTGCAGCCGAGAGGAAGAAGCTGCCTGCGGAGCCATGTGGCACTTCAGGTAAATACCAGAACGGCAGATGTGTGCATCACCCTTTAGGCCCTCGGTGGGAAGCTGATGGAGTACCCAGGCACAGCCTGCTGCGAGGGCACCACTGACCGTCACTGCCCCCAGGCTCAAATTCATGAGAGGCAGGCACCCCCTCAGCAGGACGTGCATCTGGAAGGAGACCACGTTTAACGGGGAGCAGACGCCAGTGGGGTTTGGGTTGGTTTCAGCTGATCAAACAGGCTGGAGCAGCACGCTGAGCTTTTCTCCTTCTCTCGAGACATGCTAAGGTAATGCTGGAATCTGAAAGACGCTCAAGCGAGCTATGAAAGGCATAAAACCGAGGGCTACCAGCTAGTCTAAGCGAGTACAAACTCCATGGTCAAGTACAGAAGCCTACAGGTTTAGCAAATTTCTTTTCAATTCTGTCACATTTTTTGCTCCTGTGCAATGTTATTGCTCTTTAGGGAAACTGGAGCATTTGTGAGCCTGATCTAACATCTCTGCAAACCTCACTTCCAAGTTCTCACAGCAGAAAACCCATACCATGCCATAACAGAAATGCTGCTCTTATATACAATATAGCAGCAACTCCTCCTCCTACATTCATGGCAGGGAGATGGGAGCCCTAACTTCTCAAATTTCAGAGCTGGTTTTTACTGAGTCCAGCTCTGTAAGGGAAGGTTCACCACTTGCCTCAGTCTGTATAGTGTGGGGGGTGCAATCTGCAGCACGCGTGCCACAAGCAGCCTCCACGCATGGCACCCAGCAGATTGGGGAGAGGACAGGCGGCACAGTGGCGGACAGGGCAGGAAGCAGAAAGCGGAGCAGCAGATCAGGAAGGGGAGCGAAGGGAAGGGAGCAGAATGCAACGCAGACCTAGCCGAGCAACAGATCGGGCAGAGAAAGGGGATCAGAGTGGCACGTGAAGGGGGTCCTAATTTGTGACACGCGTGCCAAAAAGGTTGGCCCTCGCTGCTCTGAAGCCTGCTTTTCTGCAGACTTTCTCCTACCCCAAGTTAAGGAGCACAAGAAATGATTGTAAATTGTGTTAACCAGATTACATATCTTCTACGGCACTGGCTTATTAAGCTGCGACACACACAAGCACCCTCTGCTGTTTGAATGAAGATATATCCCCTATCAGACGTCTCAAGGTTTGGTAGCATACCAGCCAGTATTTATTAATTATGAGCTTAAGCATCTCCTTTCATGGATATTTTCAAGGGCCTCATTATTATTAATAAAGAATAATAAAATAGAGTGTGTTTTTAAAGCTCATTTGCTCTACAGCATATTGATTACAGAAGACTCTGTGCAGAGAGGAACTGCAAGCATTACAAATGCCACCCCCTATACTGTGCTTGCTTAGCAGCTGTAATTTGGCCTGATTATTTCCCCAAGGACCTTTGACTTTTTAGATAAACTTGCAATTGAAAGTTTCCTGAATAAATGCAGGCCCACAAATCTGAAGAAAATAAAGGGCCAGCTTCCGCCAACAGCCCAACCAGCTCTTTGAATTTAAAAGGTCAGGAAAGAGAATACACCTCCAAGAACACCCAGCGATTACACGGGCAGACTGCCAGGTGTGATTCACCTATGGCACTCAGAGCAAGCATATTAAAGGGGCAAACAGGCATTTTTATCAGCAAATACAGCATCTCCAACTGCAGTTGTGGCAGAACGAAGGGCTATTATAAAATCTCATACTTTGAGGAGTAGTACCGCGAGGGAGGAAGGAGGACGATTTACATTCACATGAGCCTTTTGTCTGCACTTAACTTTTTTGCTACTTACCTGGTGCCTAATGAAAATGGACTGAAAACGCACAACCCAGAGCCCCGCTAGCACTAGAGAGAGCAGGGACACACACAGTACTGCAGGCACACATGCTCGCACAGTCAAACGATCAAGCAAATGGCAACAGGATATAGCAACTTGCAACTCTGCTGTATGGCTGATACCGGACCAGAGGAGTACACCACTGGTGTCCTGCCTCAACAAGGGTTACACACACTGCTGCAGGAAGGGTGGAGGTCCCAACGTGCCTCGCTCCCCCAAATGTTGGCTTTAACGCTCGCCACCTGGAGCAGCCACAGTTCTGACTGGTTTTGATGTGGGCCGTAGGCGGTCAGCACCTCTCGTGATCACACCAGTGCCTCCAAGGTCAGATTTGGGTTTTGCAGTTAATTAAATATCAGTTCATTGCAACCCAAGTTACAAGATCAGGGTCTGCACAACACAGCGGGTCATTTGGCGGCGACCAACATGTCATTGCAACTGGGTACTTCCAAACCACTGAGCCTCTCAGCCAGTTTCCCAGCTCTGTGGCCACATGAAGGTAGCTCTAATGAAAGAAGATGCTGGCAGTTCTGCAGCCTGAAATGCTCCATTTCTCCAACAAACAGGCACAGCCCGAGCACTGGCAAGGCAAGATTACCTCGTGCTGCCCTGGGTTTATCGTCGTACCAAGCCCTGCCATTCATCCTGGTGCTTTTCTAGGCAATCGACTTCAGTGAGTAAACCCCGAATCCCCATATGGATGGGATACCAGATTGGCAACAGACACCAGATTGGCAATGCAAAAAATACTGGTGTGTTCAATCATTTGTAAATATATCAGCACACGAGGAATTGTAGCAGCCTTCCGATTTAAAGAATATATAATGTAAGTTTTTGCTTGGTCACAAGGTGATGTCAAGTCCTGTATATAAAGAGATGCTTGAAATACATTAGCTATCAGCAAAGGGCACGGATACTTGACTTCGTGTTTAAATCAGTAAAAGGCTGATTTCTCTACTATTTACCTCTAGTGCAGTGAGCTGTAATTAGCAGCAGCTAAGGATCCAGGAGGGTCAAGTCTGGTGTCCGATACTCGATTCGGCTTCTTGTTAATTCCTTGTCTGCAGGGGGAATATAAAGAAAATTAAAGTTTCTTTTCAGTGCGTGTGAAAAAAACCTTCCTCCTCAACGCTATTTGTTTTTGCTGTCTCTCGAAAAGGAAATGTTTAGTCAAAGAGAAAAAAGAAAAACCTTTTGTACAAAGGGCCCTCGCTTTGTTTTCCTTTATGGTAACATCAGCTGTGCCAGGCAGTGACCATTTGATAGGCTGCCATGCGTCTGCTTGCTTACAAATGCTTTGCCTCGCTGTCAGCTGAGCACGCCCATGAAAAAGGCTGGCCTTGAGACTTCTCCCAATTAAAAAATGACGCAGATCTTTTTGAGCACATAGTTGCATTACAAATTTTTTAAAAAGGATGCAGCGATGGACACACCTTATTAACCATCTGCTGCCCACATCACCAACCATATGTACTGCTTTCCTGGAAAGCCGAGCTGCATCGTTCACTTATACAAGGGGGCCGTGGGACTGAAATGCACGCAAGCTGGGCTTTGACATGTCAGCACATCTCCAGAACAGGCCAAACTCAGGCCCTGCATCTGCACTAACAAGAGCCACACAGCATGTGCTTGAATAAGAAGGGCCCTTCTCTAGCTCATAAAATGAGGCATAGCTCCGTCTCATCCCTAATTTTGCTTTTCTTGTTATGCAAAGCCAATTGTAGCCACCCTTCATTGTGCCCATCTCCAGTAAGATCCGCACAGTCCCAGTCTGACCCCATTAGATTGCCGGCACTTCTACCCTGGTTAATTGCATATCAGTTAATTGCATAATTACGCTATTTGCAAGGCTTGACAAATCCTCTTGCGCACTCACCTGTGGGGAGTTGGCAGCTTTCCCAGGCAAATGCCATCAACTCCCCCAGAAGCTCAGCTTTCACTTTAAAATTATATTTCTAGCCCTTGCGTTTGCAAAGGTTGCCTTCCAACTGGGAGCTGAGCAGAGCCTGAGACAGTGCCCTCATCTGAAAACAGCTCAAGCACTCCTGCTGCTCTTCAGTGTCTTCCCTAAACCACAGCAGAGTGAATAAGGCCCGGGGTATTAGCACAGCCCAAGCATAATATATGTAGGGCTGTATATGGGTCAAGATTTCTACAGGCACTTAGTAGTACCCGCTTGTAGTTTGCCCTCACAATCTTGGGTGGGTTTCTAGACGAGCCAGATCCAGGCGTTGTGCAACTGCACAAGATGCTCAGCGTGCATCAAAAGAACAGGCTTCTTCCGAGCCCGCAAGCTCCCGAGAAACACCTCGTATAAATGAGCCAGGTATCCAGGTTGTAGCCGTATTGGGCTAGAGGCAAAAGGAACCACAACTCATGGTAGAGGTGATCTCTTTTATTAGACCAATGAGACTTTTTGCAAAAAAAAAATTAAAGCGATTTTGTTTTTTGCAGACATCTCGTTGGTCTACCACGAGGTCTGATTCATACAAGTGAATCCTAACAGCTCAAAAACCAGGCGACTTATCCAGAGAACCCAACGCTTGCGTACTCTAAGCCAACATCATGACTTGCGCTTCATTATACCCGGATAACACAGCTAGAAGCTGGCTATTTGCAGCTCACTTGGCATGCAACCAGTTGCCAGGTTATGCTTAAAAAGGAGCGTGCACCTTTGTTCAGTCGCCCAGTCCTCCGAAGACCTAACTCTGGGCAGACGCGTCACAGTGGTCCTGTGATCCTCCTGGAAACCCACGTCGCCTGCTTATGGAAACTTTGATCTAGGAGGAATCCCCGCCTGGTGTCGCTGAAAAATAGCTGCTCCGTTAGTCAAATCCAATCATTAGGGCTGCCGCTCATTTGCATTTTAAAGCGGCGTGTTTTTTTGTTATCTTGTAAATTTGTTGTCGTGTGTTGGAGAGCCATCTGTAAAGGCCAGAAGGAGCCCTTCCTCTTGTGTTGACAGACACATTGTTGTAAACAGATCCTTTTTATGCACCGAAGCTGTTTATGTCATATTCTCACAGATTTTGTTTCTTGCGTATTGTGGCAATAGCACCATAAGGATCCTCTCTGGCTCTTCTTTTAGTTTATTTCTGTTAACCCACATTTTGGGTAGTACTGGGGAGTTCAGACATCTCTTCACCACTTCTTAGCCCTAGAGATACTCTGGGCCCAGGGTCAGTTCAGTTAGATGCCACAGATGGCCACGTTGGAGCTCGCTGTATGAAGACCTGCGGCTTATTTCCGTGGGATTCAGGTATCTCGTGCCTGTGTGCAAATGGGCAAGTATACGCACGTAGAAGAAGCTTGGGTGTGAACAGATGCTTTTCCCTCTTGCTTGCTCAAACATATATTGAGTGTATAAATAACTCTATCGTGCACTTGTACGGTGTAAGTCCCTAGCTTTAAAGGCACCGTGGAGGGCTCTCTGAATCCTTATCCCTCATCTATTCGAGAAGGTCTGGTGCGCCTGTGCGATGGACACCATTTCGTTGAAGACAAGCGTTGACCCAGGGACCTCTACAGCTTGAGCGGAAGAACCATGCTCTGAGAGCGAGAGCTGTAACGCGTCTACGGTTTCTGTGAAGCAGACAGGGAGGGAGCTGCGCGGCACAAAATAACCAACAGGATGCACCTCTAATCAGCCTTCGTGCAATGGTCACATCTTGAAAGCCCCGGTCCACCCCATGCAAAGCATCAGGGCATTACCTCTCTTCAGTGACAAAGAAAGGAAATTTAAAAAAAAAAGAGGGGCACGGAGGTAAATGCATGAGAAGAGAGATCACCTACTCCATGCTTTACCTCCACAGCTGAGCCTCCCGCAAGGGACCCTTGGCGTCCTGAGTGCCGGAGAACCGCTCCAGTCCTCGAGAGCTTCTTAACCCTGACACTAGCCTGTGAATCCAGCACCACGTTTTACAGCACGTGGCTGCAATTCTTACTTAAGCTTCTCCCCCCTTTAGGGATGCACTGCTCAGTCAGACGTAGCATCTGTTTTCAGGAGCAGGTAATGCTTTCTTCCTCTAATGGGAGCCTTTTATTGTTCTGTCAGCTGACAGGGGCGACTGCCCGTCCTCACCTTGTGTAGTCATTTTAATGCCCTGGCATACACAACTACTTGTATTCAAGGCATTTTTCAAGGGGGTTTTTTTTTTGTACTCGCTGGCTAAGGATGTTCACAAATGCCTAACCGAGTTAGGTGCCCAAATCCCATTGGATTTCACCGTCATTAATATGCCTATAAGGAGGACCAGTATCATCTCCCATCTTTGGGGGCTCAGAGGCACTAAATACCACAGACTAAGCCTCTGGAGAGACTACTGCTGTGGGAAGAAAGGAATGACCACACCTGAATGGTCGGCGGCTGATCGACTGGGACTGGTTTGTGAACGCACTGGAATAAAACAGCTGCTGTGTTACCCTCAGTTTAGTCTCCGTGTAGCGTGGGCTATGGCAGAGGCACAAAACGGTTACAACAAATCCACCCAAAAGGGGGAGGTCTCCCTATCTCACACACACGCACACTCTTGTAGCCGCTAGCTTTCCCGTCGGCTTGCATACGACCACTGAGCCGTGCATCCGGGTTGCTCTGCTCCTGTAGAGCTGTTTGCTAGAGTTGGACGGCCTGCACCTGTCTGCAGGGATTTTTAAGGACGCTGAGCATGAATGGCTTCCAAAGGGAGGGGAGGTCCTGCAGGGTGGAGTCCACTGCTTCTTGCTCTAGGTATGTCTGAGCACATGCATCCTAGAGGTGGGCGAGTCGCCTCCTTACCAGCCTCTCTCTCCAGATTTGGGTGGAAGTAGTAACCAGAAGCCTGGACTCCCACTGCCTGGACAGTGCCAGCCCATGGGATAAATACAAGGCTTTTCTCTTGGTAAGCCGGGACCAGACTCCGAAGGACATTTAGGTGTCTAAGTGGCAGAGAGAAACCCTACTAGGATTTTCTAAGCACCTGCCTCCCACCGAAATCTCTTCAAAATAGCTTTTAAAAGATAGCTGTCCCCCGGTGCCTTTTAGGAGTGTGACATTAAGTAAAACAAAAATAAAAGGTGGTCACACTCGCACAAGCTGCGGCTGCTGAACAGTCAAAAGCGGCTGTAATGGAATCGCTAAGACTGCTTTTCCCTTTGCCGAAACCTAAATGTTGCCTAAAGCCTCAAAGGAGGCTCTTCTGGTCAACACTGGCAGCTGTTAATAGCATGCTTTTTCTTCCCCCCCCCCCCGTATGCTCAGTCTCTCATTAATGGGCACTTCCTCAACTGGGTTATTACGCAAGAGAGCCATTGCAGAGTTTTCTCTGTGCCTCCTTTGGGGGCCTGTCAGAAGGAAACTCTGAAAGCATTCATGAGGGGTCACGTAACATCCTTCCCCTCTGACAGCGAGAGGAAGCAGCTACGGGATTAGCAGGAGAGAGTAGTGCAAATGAAACACCTGCAAAAATGCACGGACCTTCCCCACCTCCCCCAGCCGTCATCCACAGGAGCAGGGAAAGATCAGCCCAAGCTGCAAATGGTATGAAGAGAATAATGGGGATGAGTCCAGCTGGAGCTTTGGCTGGTTAAAAGTTGCCCGGCACGTGGCCTCGTCACAGGAAATGGCTCAGCTATGGAACAGGTGACAAGCAAACGTCTCCCCGTTTCAAAGAGTACGACTCCGAAGTGCCCGAGTATGACCGAACGGGCCAGATCTCAATTTGGAGTTCCTTGTGAACTGAGAAAAGCCACTGCCATCTACCATGCACACGCCTCCCACCAGAGACACAAGGCCCACTTCTCCCAGCTCCCTGCTGCTTTCTTGCCATCTCTAGCAGAGCATTTTGCATCAGAAGCTTTGAAAAGTAAGTGCTTCCTCGCCTCATTTGGACCAGATGTAACTGGAGTGGGCTAGCACCAGGGCGCTGCAGTCGTGATTCAGAGCCCAAGTGAGCTGGGCACCGTGCAAAGATGAATCAACGAGAGACCTGATTTTTGGTGGACAGTGCACACCCAAGTCCAGCGGAGGATGACAGGAGCAACGGGGAAGCAGCACCTCCGAAGGGCAGGCTCTTCATCACTCACCCACTGGCGTGAACATCTCTGGGAGCCTGCTGTGGTGATGCACTTTCAGACGTCGTCAGCCTCTGTGGGTTTTCAAAATACACGACGGTATTAAACCAAGCAAATGCTCTAGTTTGTTAAGGACAACTGTAATTAATAGCCACAGAGGGTGACTCAAGCTGCTGCACGAGTCCTTTCCTCCAGCCCCTGCATAAAAGGCTTGCGCCTCTCTTGCAAGGAAGACCTACAGCAGATCAGGGGTTATCAGGGGACACTCTTAAAAGAGTGAGAGAGATTTCAAGATGCTCCCATGCTCTGTTGGGATCTCAGAGAAATTTTGCTTGCTCACATCACCACTGATGAGCTGCTGCAGCTCATCTCTCACTAAGCACTCAGCAGAGCTTCTGGCTGCCACTTACACCTGCCCAAGCAAAAAGCGGGGAGGACTGCGACCACCAAACCCATTCAGAGGTACCAAGGTGTCTTTTCTATGCAAGGTGCATGGTGCTGTTGGGGGAAAAGACCTGTTAGCCAGCGTGATTTAACACACTGCCGCGCTCTCCCAACCTAAGTCCGGGCACCCAAGCAGCAAAGCGATAGGCAGCACTGTGTTTTCAGCCGAATTCGAAAACGTTTCGCCGCAAGAAAACCCCTTCTGATGGATTTTAGTCGATTTACGTAATTTAGAGTCATTGCGGTCCTGTCTCCCCAGACGCCCGGGCAGAGCTGAGGGGGGGAGGATTTTTGCAAAGCGGATCAGACAGACAGACAGGCTAGTTATCCAGCTGCCCTTTGTTAGCAACAGTTCTAGCGCTTCCTGCCAGCCCACGCACCGCACACTAATTGACATGACATATTGACTGGCACTCTTCCGGGGAGAGAGCGAAAAGGAGTATGCATACCATTCCAGCTCGGTAATAATTACTGATTAAAAACTAGTTAAAAAGGCAATGAAGACTGAAACGTGCATTAACCGAACGACCCTCATCTATAGCGAGCCACAGATAGATTGCAGCGATTATGAAATCATCACTTAAAGTGTCTACAAACATTAATGGCTGTTTGAGTTTCCTGAAGATTTATGGTGAAGCTGAGAAGTTCACCAGTGTTGTGGGTTCTCCCCCTGCCCTCCCCACCCCGCACGCACGCAGCTATTCGCTGGGCTCCGCTTGTCGCCTCGACGGCGGACTCAAGTGCCTGGATCCAGAAATACCATATCTATTTTTAACCTTATAATTAAATCCCTTACTTTGTTGTTTTCTAAATAGAGAATGACACCGTTCGCAATATTAATAATTTTACGGATGTAGCAGACCCGCTACGCTTGCCACGCTGTTACCGATAAGTGAAATATTCATTAATGCTATGAGTGTAATAGCGCACTCCCCCTCTTCCTGTAATTTAGGTGGCTTTTGTATGTGTGTGGATATTGTCTGGCTAATTTGGGGTGATTATCTCTGCAGTCACTTTGGGGCACCTTGGCGTCTTGATTTCACACAAGCATTTAATCTTTTATTTTCCACTAATTTAAAACACAGCAGTGACTGGAACCTAAAGAGCTCTCACATAGGAAGTATGCAATCAAATTTAGTTTAAATAAACATTGGAGGGAGGAGGGGGCCATGCAAGCGAGTCAGAATAAAGATTACGGTAGTTGGTCTCTGCTCATTGCTTTCTTAATAGGGTTCATATCAAGCATCGCCGTGGGTCAAATTGGCCTCTGGGAGCAACACCCATGAGGCATGAGATGAGAGAGAGACAAGGCAGAAGTTCGGAGAGATCTAGTCAGCTTTCCTGGATGTAGCTCCGGTATTTTGAGGAGCATTTACAGACCTGGAGCTTGCAAACCATTATCCATGTGAACAGTCCCTCTTTCCAGGAGTCATCCCCTTCAAGGTGGTATTAAGCAGACAACTCGTCACTTAAGGAGCTGGGAAGAGCGGTGTTCTGCTAAACATCTTCTCTTCCTTGGTGGCTCTCCATTGCCCCAAAAAACCTGTGGGCCAACGGATCCTTCCTGCTTCTGATGTCCTTAAAAAATTCCTTTTTATTCGCTGAACAATTGCTTTCCTGATTCCCTCTTAGCTCACCTCCTTCCCAGCTAACGTGGCAGTAGGCCTGGCTTTGCCTCCATTCCACTGACTTCCCTTTGGCTGGATTTCCAATTTGGACAGATACTTGTTTGACTCAGAAATAACCTTTTTAACCCTGCCATTTTTTTTCTCTCTCCCTGGCTTTCTGCTTCCTCGCGCATGCAATGTGATGCCTGCCTTCTGCAACTACTGTGGCTTGCTTAAGTAAGCTGCTATCCTGAGGATAACCATTTTAATTACGCTGCATGTTCACTGCGCATAAGTAATTGTATTTACTTGCTGTATTTATTTTGTTCCTTCTCTTATGTGTCAGAAGCACATACGTTAAAAAAAAGATGATCCTAGGAGATTCATTCACTGGGTTATGCTGTAGCACTAGCTTTTCGTTACAACACAGCCCGATTTAGGTGGGATGTGATGAGTACCACTGTCCTCGCCAGGATGCTAAATACAAGGAGATACTTTCCTTTTATTCAAATGCCAGGAACCTGTGTTTTTCCAGGGAGGAAGATCCAGGGGCCCTTTCCGGTTTGAACTGTCAAGTTCCAAGGGCCACATTTCAGGTGGGGCAAAGAACGGCAGATATTGCAGGTAGGCACGGATTGCGACAATACAATTGTGTAGGTAATGCAGAAATGTTAGAGTTGACTGCTCTGGAAGGAGAAAGCTAGCATAGACCGTATTGCAAGACCACCCTATAAAACTAATGATCATTTCTTCTGGGACAGAACTTAATACAGAAGGGAGACCCCTTAATGGCTTTCTTTACTCATGGAAGAAGATGCTACTCAACCAAAAGGAGCATTTTACATATGTGATACTTGCACGCACTCTCCTGAAAAATGTTTCTTTGACGGATGGACTACAGCTCTGAGAACTCCTCTTGGCCATTACTCTAACCTACTATCTCTTTTTTCTGTAGGAGTAATAATAACCTAGATTTTCCCCCCTTTCTTTCAAAAGTGCTGGCCTCAAACCAATATACCAGGGGTCAGGAATCATTTTAATACTAAACTAATGCAATTTTGCTCTTCAGAAGATAACAGCATGTTCCTACATAACTCAAGGTTGCCACACTCAATGAGAAGCCAATACTGGGTTTATTTCATTCTTAACAACTACTGGCTAACCAATATGACAAGGGCACTGAAGTCTGCTGCTGTATTGGAAAATAAGGAAGTGTCAGGGAGAGGCAGTTGCCGTGCTCTCTTACACTGTAATTTTACAAAGATGTACCATATGGTTTGTCAAATTGGATAAGATGAGCCTAGTTTCTTTTAAAGTTAATACATCAGTGCCTGTTTCAGAAAGGCTACTGCTATCCAGTTAAGAGCTTCAAGCCTCCATTTGACTCAACACTCAAGGATTATTAGGATGTCTATGCCTCCTCGTGATAGGTATGCCTGTAGCTTCCAGACACTTAACTCAGCCGTGGGATCCAAGCAGGGCTGACTCCACAGATTCATGAGCTCATCTCTTTGGCAGTGTTGTTCTTCTGATTGCATAAGGGAAGAGATGAAATCTTCCCAAAACTATTTGCTCCATGGTGCTTGTTTATAGCGATTTTTGTGACGCCACAGTTTGGAGAGCCGAGGACCACTCGGCAACGAAGAAGAGGAATATGCCTACCGAACAACTTTGTAAATTCTCTGCTTTCCTTCGAACATCGCTTGCTTGAAAGTGGGCATGGCGTTCAAGTGACCAATACACTGTGCATTGAAGCCGATGTGGCTTTGGGGGGGATGAAGTTTTCTGGTTGCTAAAAAAAAAAGGCCCGGAAGCAAAAGAATTAAAAAGAAAAACCCTTTCACTCAAAAATTAACGCTTTTCCCACCCGCATCCTCCTCTTGTAAAGGCAAAAAAAAAAAAACCTGGACCCTTTAGAGGAGTCTGAATAAAAGTGTTGTTCCTTTCTGGTTACTGCACTTCACCCGCAACTCCTGACAGCTTTGAAAATGGGCCCAATTGAAATCATCATTTCATATTGATTTTGGGTGTTTTTTGTTTTTTTTACCCTGACAGCTCTGCACTGAAGGTGTTTTCAAGTGTTACTGAAATAGAAAGCTAAATTTACCCAGCAACACTTCTCCTTTTCAGTAGAGCGTTCTGTAGACAATTCCTTTCTCTCTTTCTCTTTGCATTTAAGTAGCTATGGCAAGCATGGACAGATGATGATATTCCCTCCCCAGACCTAAAGGGATGGAAGCACGGACGCAACATCCCAAGCCTCAGAGAGGCCCGGGCTGAAACACTTGTCTGGTTATGCTCCTTTCAAATTCACCATGCTACCTTTTATTCCCAAATCCTTTTGTAAAGGGATATACTCTTTGTTTATTGCTCTAAGACAAAACTCAAGACAGCCACTCTACAAAATGGTTAGGAAAGGAAGCAAACGATCATCTCAAACCGAGAGGGCACATGGACTTTAGGAAGGCAAAATGTAAATTCTCTAACCTGGCAATCAACCAGGAAAACTTTAGTATCATGAAAAGTACCGTGGAGCCACCAGTGACCATAAAGCGTGAAGAGCTCGGTTCTAGGTCTCATCCGAAAGAAGTTGCTGAAGCAGCGCAAGACACGTGGTCATTACGGTACTGCTGATTACGAAGGATAGCTCTGCAATCACCAGCCACCTCGGTAACCTGATGGGGAGATCCCCCACCCAAGTTGAGACTTAGCCGCATTATGCCTAGTTTGAGGAAGCCCAGCACCACCTGTCATGTCTACGGACAAATCAGACAGGCAACGAGGGTTATTGCTAGGCCTGCGCTAAACCTAGAAGCGACCGATCCCCTGCTTCTCACAGCTTTGCCCGGGCCCAAATGAAAGTTGTCCTTGACCCGCGGTTGATAGTAGTTTATCTTGGCTGTATGAGAAGCAGTCGGTGCTGGGGATGCTCAATGTTACAGACAGCAGATATTTAAAGAAAAGAGGAACTGAAATGCTTTTCACCCGCCAAGAGCCAAGTTCAGGTCCCCTGGGTTTCGGTGGTCCTACAGCACTGCTATCGCCACAAATACATTCCTTACCTGCCTTTACCAGGGGACGAGTCCTCAGCGGGAGCGCTGAAAGCAAGGAACTCTGAGCTGAGATGCTGCAGGCGAGCGAGGGAGGCACGCGTTTTGTTTAACGGGCGCCAGTTTCAGCCTGGTGACGTATTCAGTCGGGGATCTGGGCTCGCGGTTCTGTTTGCTAAACTGGAGAGAAGGGGAAAAAAAAATCTGTTTTGTTGCCCTCCCCCTGCACAGAAGAAGCAGCTTCTTCCAAGATTTGTATCCCAAAAGCTTCACCAAAGCAGGACATTTTTTTCTCGTTTGCTTTACAATGGGCACAAGTCGCGTTTTACTCTGGAGCAGACAGATTTACATTGGGAATATCCAGCCCAAGCTATAAATCCAAGGCGAGGGCTCTCGGCCCTGTCTGGCGAGGGCAGGGCGTTACTAAATCGATGGGGAAAGATGCAGAGGCTGCAGCATATACGTTTCAGCCTCTTTATAAGGCTGCACAGTGTAAATCCTCCAGGACTGTGCGAGACGCTCCACGTGAGTGGACCCCAGTGCTAACCCGCGTGGCTCAGCAGGGGTCCTGTAGCATGGAGCAGGCTGCAAGATCCACTGCTCTGACATACGCAGGCTTGGATTGTCAAAAGAGGCCTAAGTGAATTAAGCACTCAACTCCCAAGCCATTACAACGGGAGATGGGCCCCTAACTCCCTTAAGCTTTGAAATTCTCAGCCCTTCTTTCACTGTTTATGGAGGCTACTCGGTATCTTCATATTCCCCCCACTCCTCGCTCCTCCCGTGCACAGCGCGTGTTCAATTTTTATATAAATTAGTAATCTACCAAAAACTCCGCATCTGTGATAGCATTTAATTGTGGCAGATACTATGTAGAAGGGTCAGGAAGGAGTCAGGGGGAGATCAAGTCTTCAGATACCAAGCTGATAACATTTTTTTTTAATTAAGCTGCTTAAGTTGCCATAACATTGTGCCAAATTAAAAACGGCTGTGTCTCTAGTGAGGTTTTCTAAAACAATGTCCAGGGTCTCCCTCTTTTTGCTGGGGTCCACTGTGACCACTAATGCATATCAAAGACCAAAAAGCAGTTTCTCTCGGGTTTTCCTCAACCCTTTCTATTGACTACAGTGGGAGTGCTGGGAGATAACGTCTATGGGTACTCCATATGGGTCCATATGTCTATGGGTACTCCAGTTTGGGAAGACAAGAGAATTGAGAAGTTATTGAAAGCGCTCCAGAATGAAGCACTGAGCCCCGCATGGCACCACGGCTGTCTCAGTGGACGCACATAACGCAATAATCTTCGCTGCGCTGGTATTTAACCATTTTAACGAAGCCTAATTACCAGACACACCTTTGCCATCCGTGTTCATGGAGGTGCCCGTCCTTGGGCGGCCTTTCAGTGCAACCAGCAGAGCTGATTTTGCACAACTAGATGGAAAGTTTCCGTGCAAACAGTGCAGCTCCTGGGAGGGTTGCTGCGAGCCACAAAGGAGGAGTCTGCGATTGCCATAGGTCTCCGACACCAGTCAGGAGTCCAGGCACAGCCTGCTTTCACGCAGATGCCAACTAACAAGGTCCGCTTTTAAACGACAGCATACTCCTCAAAGTGATCAGTGCAGCATGGATAGCTAACACAAACCTTTGGGGTCTGCTGATTTGCAAGGCGCCCGCAAGGCACCGCTCTCGACTGAAGCATACAGGTCCCAGGCTTCCGGCTGTCGTGTCAGCGTGCACTCTACGGGCAGGTCCCATTAATCAATGTGTCACCGGCACAATCAGATGTAACGATTCCCAAGCAGCCTTTACAGTCTGTTGGGTACAGGAACCCCTTATTCCGCCTAAGACAGCTCAGTAACTATGTGTTAGAAAGCCTTCGTTTGCCCTAAGCAGAGGCCACCTCCCTCCTCAGCGTAACCTAATATTCAGGTTTGCTTTCACATTTTCTAATCACCATGTGCTAAAAATATTAAACCACTGATTTCATCCATTTCCTCGGGCACTGTGTCCTGTGCCTCAGTTTGCTCCTTTCAGATTATGCATTGCAGGGCGTTACTGGGTTTTCTTCTACATCTAACTGCTACTGAACCATTTCAGAGGCTGATATAAACAGCAACTTTAATAAAGAAGGAAAAGTGGATCTGCAGGTTGCTTGAGACACTAATAATAATGCTTTGCATGCTAATATTCGGTTCTTCCTCAGACCCTTTCATCCAAGGATTCAGAGTACTTTCTACGCATTGCATCTATCATTTCAATACCCAACGAGGTGCAATTGCAACTACTCACTCATTTTGCAGCCACAGGCCTGCACCTAGGTCCTAAGAACCGAGCTGTCCCAAATTTGTGTGGCTCGAGCCTCTTTTTTACCCATGTTTGCTGATGAGAAAACAAAGGCGCAGAGATGAAGGTAACTTGATCAGCGCCCTGCAGTGAGCAGGGACAGAGCTGAAGGCTAAAGCCTCGGAGCTCCTGGCACAAAACTCCTCTGCTCCATCCAGCACGCCAAGCTGGGCTGTACTCATCGAGTTGTACGAGGTGGCTCTAGTTGCACCTGTTGGCTTTGGTGGGACCTGCGTGAGCCTCTCCAAGGACAGACACTGAACCTTAACACCACAAGACCGCTCTGGAAAAAATGCCCCTGGGGCTATGCAAGCAGTTCATTAGCTCAAGCTGGGTTAATTGGCACTGCCACTTAATTGTCACCATTAGCCCACGGCTACACGGAGGGAATCACGCTGCTTCTGGAGCAGGGTGGTCCCGAGGGCAGTGCCAGCAGGGACGACAAGACTACCATACAGACACAGCCTTGGAAATCCAAGTGCTTATGGCGGAGGGGATGCTAACGCCAGCCACCTCCTAGAAAAACTGCCCCTGGTGAGTGCCTAAGCAACCTGTGCTATAATACAACCCTTTCCCCTTCCTAGCAGGCTCCTGACTCAGTTATCCTAGGTTACAGTATACCACAGAGCGTCCCCGATAACTAGCAACATCCCAGCTCCTTGGATCTGTGAATACGACGAAAATATAGTATGCAGCCTAGGGCCCGACACTTTCAACCTGGCACCATTCATTCCCTTGGCAGACAAGGCTCATACATGACGTGCCGTTAGTTAGCTGAAAAGATAGGTTGCAGCTTAAATTCAGATAGCGGTGGGGGGAGGTCCTCCCCCAGCATCTAAATGTGCTTTCCACATCCAGTGTGAAGTATTTTTATAATCTCAGATCGCTTTAAGTGCACAGTATCACCTGCCCCCAGTTGGCCACTTACAGCTCTGGCTTCCTATATACCTGTTCCCAACTCGGTATAAAAATAGTTTATGGCCTAAGATAAAATCGTGTTGGAGAGGCATCGGGCTGATACGACTGCCTGCTTAGGGACTTCGGAAAAAAATACCCAAACGCCCCCGGACTCTCAGCAGTTGCAAACAGGGCAACAGGTCTTCAATGCAGAGAGGTGCCGAGCACGTTCAACTCCCATCCGAATTTAACGGGAGCGGAGGATGCTCAGGGCTGCACAAGAGAGGCGCACAGAAGCATGCCATGCAGCTTTGCCAGTAGGATGCACAATGCACCACGCTTGCTGCTAAACGACAAAGTCGCCATTAAACCAGAAGATCGCTGAAAACGCCGCGTTTGGGCGGCAGCTGTAGCGTTCATAATCGTATAACTGACAGCGTGCTCCCGGACGACGAACAAGCGTGCGGCTGTCAATATTGATAGCCAATGACATTGTGCAAATGCAACCGCTGTGGGATACACCGTGGCGGACGTATCGATCAGAAGCACGGAGGAGATTCACCTCATTGGCTCTTTGGAGAGTCACGTGACTCCGAGCGTATTAGTGCAACTAGGTCAAACAAAGTAAGGTCACCGATGTAACAGACGGGGAGTGACAACGCGTGACCTTTCTTTGTGAAGCCGGCTCACAACGCAGCAGTGCGTATTTCTTGCAGCTCCTGCTTAAAAGCTTGTCCTGCGCATCCTTCTGTGCATTACAGTTTGTATCAATCAAAAATAAAACTAGGCCCCCAAATGCAGCCTGTACTAAAAATGATGAAGGTATTCCACTTAGAGCCTTCAAACATGACGCTTAACAATGCCCTGCCATTAGCAATCAGCGTATCAGCGCGGCATTCTGGCCTGTTTCATAGAAAATCAAGAGGCAAAATAATTGAGTCAATAGTGATACAAAGGGATTGCTCCTTCAGCCCCATTCTTCTGCTAACAATTCTTCAGCGGGGCTGAAAATTCAAAAGCTCAAGGAATCAAAAAAGAATTGATTTGATTCAGAGCTTCGGCACAGGCTGTATTTAATACATCATTTTTGCTTGCTCTACATACAATAGAAGCTGAGGGGGGGAAAAAGGGCTCATTTCTTTTTAGGGAGGAGAAAGAGGAGACTAAGCAAAAATCCCAAGGGCAAGAAAATGCATTCGGCCTTCATAATCACAGCGGGAACGTACCAAAGACACCCAGGGCCAGTTTCTTTTTAAAAAAAAACAACAAAACCCAACAGGTTTCGAACACAGAGGCACGGCACTCTGTTTGTGCAGGTGGGGTAGATCTTTTCCAACAGATGTACGACCAACCCAGGAATCCCAGATTGCAATCTGCATATACTGGACCCAAACCTGAAATCGGAGCTTCCGATCTGGACCCTCCTAAATCCATCCTATGGGACGAGGCTGACGTTCAGAGCTCAGATCTGGAGTGGCTCAGGGGCTCCACCTACTTGCCCTAAAGCGATGTGAAAGCCCCCCTACACCAGAAAGTTTCTGCCCAATGCAACAGAAGAAAAACTGGACGTCGAGCGGTCCAAGTCCAGCTAAGCAGCACTAAGGCTGCTGAAACCTCTTTACTAAAGTTGGCTGGGAAACCGGCTACTTCACAAGGAAAGCCATTCACACGGAGAGATTTCCATGGATAAAACTCAAAGTGCATTTGGCTGATCGTGGAGCCTTATCATAAAGCCCAATCTTTTACATCGACGAATAATCTGACCCGCTCTTTTCCTCCTACCTGTGCTCCGTTTCCGCCCAAGAGGATGAGTAGCCCATTGCACTTTTCTATAAATGCCATCTTCATCTCCTCCCCGCTTGCTAATGTCTATAGGAATCACACAAGCAATATGCACACCCGCCCCAGGCCCCCCATGCAGCGGCACATTTTGCAAAACAAAAAACCGAAGCAAAACACGCTCATTGAAGACGTTTTTAAGCCGGTGATGGGGACAGTAAATTTGGAAGGTCCCAGAATAAACATCACAGCACAATGTATTCTTAAAGGGAGACTAAATAGGTAATAAAATCCATCTCAGACACCCTAGGCATTCAATGGCTTTCACAGTCCTGACTATTTTAAGTGCGCTATTCTGTTCATTCCAGGGCACGTAATGGCCCTTAAATTATTACTAAAAAAGGGGACTGCACCTTTAAGGCTATTATACTCTTAATGAAGTCCGTATGCTCTCTGCTGACACAGCGGGGACATTCAAATCCACCACTGAGGCAGTTGATTTGATGTGTTGACGAGCAAGTCATGTTGCTATAATAAGAAGTGTTTATTTGAATAATAAGGTCAGGGAGTTAAGTAGTTGGTATTCCACTCATACGAAGCAGTTTGCACAGTGTCACTAATAATTAAAGGGGGTTTTGACTAATCTAGTTGTTCGTCCTAAATATACTCCACTCTGTTCAAGAAACTCATCAAAGCAGCAAAGTGATCTTCGAGGTTATTAATCTCTTTTGCTCCACAGCTGGAGCAAATTTATTTGCTTGAATTAGCATGTAATAAACTTATAATAAAGCTGCCGTACCCCTTGCTTTAGAGATATAGTTTGCTTAATGGGTAGTTAAATCTAGGTAATGTAGCAATAGTCTTTAGGCTGTGAAATGAGAGCAAAAAAAAATAGGCACTGCTGTTTTATCTCTAGCGGTTGGGTTGCAAGTCTGAGTTCTTCCAGGTCATGCTGCCAAAAACAAATTCAGCTCCATACAAAGCCTGCTGAAGATCAACCAGAGGAAAAGAGTTACCATCGGGGAAATGACTGACTTGGGAAGAGAAGCAGCGCGGCTTGCTCTAGTATTGCAGCGCTCTAGCGGGGGTGTGCAGGAACAGCCGCTGTTGACTTGTGCTGCTCAAGTATGTACCACCTGGTAACTGTCTTGCCTTCTAGCAGCCGCAGCCTGAAAAAGGGGGTGAGAAGATCTGGATCTCAAGAAAACCAGTTGTTGGGACAGCCTGTGGACTTTGAAGTAGCTCAAAGCCACAGAAGGCTGCTCTCGCCCTATCTCACAGAGCTACCGGCGAATGGAGAGACCTTTTGGAAGCAGGGAGGCACGGCAATTCCCAATATCGCACCAATGTCATTAGGGGCACGCTGCATCTCTATGCACGAATGGCTATTGAAGATGGTTGTTAAAGGTCCTCGCTCAAATCTTAGCAGGGAAAGATAAATGGAGAAGGTTCCCCACTTGGACGACACAACCCCGCATACAGAGAAATACAAGGACGGAGCAACGACGAGACGGACCGGAGGAATTCATTCAGTGTAAATAATGGTTTTCTTCTGCTCTTCAGAATTTGGGAGGCTGCCAATATCTGGCAGCAGGTCGGAAACGGAGACAGGCCTTCATCCTACATGCTTTCAGCCAACATCATCATGGTCCAGTGAACATCCACCAAAGAGATGCTTTGCAGTGGATCAGGAAAAAAAAAATGGTGAGCATGAGATTTAGCCTCTTGCTGTGAGTTGCAGAGATTCAAGAGGCTGGATGTACACCTTGCTGGGGTCGTTTGACCCCAGTACTCTTTCCTACCAGGGCAGGGGGTCAGACTCGATGATCTGCTCAGGTCCCTTCTGACCCTACAAACTATAAAAGCCACTCCTGGACTCGGAAGTGGAGGACGGTAAAGGAAGAAAAGGCACCTGATGAGACATGAGCCAACATGTGACTGTAACTCCACGCTGATGTGGTGTTAAGCCCGATGCCACACTCCAGCTGGGATGGAGTGGTAACTGGAGGACCATCTAGCAGCTGCAAACCCAGGTCCCCCTCCCATTCAAGCTTGCGATGCACAGGACTGCACCTGTTGAGGTCTGTTCAGAGATGGTTTCTAGCAGTGGGAAGAGACCCTAAAGTTTCAGGTGCATGCCTAGCCAAAAACTGCATCCTTCCTAGTGTGCCCTACAGGGGTAGGCCATTTCAAACAGAGCAAAAGTACCAAAATCAACAAAAAGGGAGCGAGGCCTCGACAGGATGGAGCAAACCGCGGCTTGAAGGAGGACCAGGAGTTGGGGCAGGCTGGGGAGACTTTAATCGAGTGGCAACTGGTGCGGTGCTCAGGGAACAAAATAAATTCGGCATTAAACCTGCTAACACCAGCAGGAACTGGAGAGAGGATGAAATTTTCAAATTGGGTTGAACTTGGCGCAGTGTGTCTAAGTAAGAGGAATTAATTTGCTTCAGTTCACTAAGTTGAGCCTTTATAGTTTGCAGTTTCTCTCACACAATAAATCCTCTCTCTTTCTCTCAGCATAACACTTGCCTTCCAATCTTTAAATCTTATTAAATTCTTTAATAAGAAATGGCTGAATGTGGACGAATGTGGCTGGCTATCAAAGTTCAGCTACACAAGGAAGGTTCACCCCAACTCTCCTCTCAATGGTTATTATTCACAGCGGCTGAACACTGAATAATTTCTCTCCCTCTCCATTTTATTTTTTCCCCTTTTTGCCGGAGCTGTTCTGTATTATATAAGGGCACGGGCATTAGCCAGAGGTGTCAGAGGTGTTAGACAAGGTATTAAGGAGGTGTCAATGGTGAAATAGCAGGGATTACAGTAAAGTCTAAATAAGGTGTAAAATAAAACCAAAGGTGATAAAGTCATTGATAAGAAAAGCTGGTGAAAAATAGGAGCGCAATTATTTTTCATCTCAGTTGTTCAGTCTCACAGCGCATTATTTGTAGCTTTGCAAGACTTAAGTAGGATTTTTTCCCCTCTTTTTTTTTTTGTACATCATATTCCCTCCTAGCAATGTTATGGCTCACTGGTGTTTCTACAATAAAAGAACAGCAAGAACCCTCTTCACAAAAATAATCATCGTTGCTCCCAAGTTGGCTCGTTACATTCTGTTCTCCTACTGAGTTTTCCTACTGAGAGAGTCCAGCTGGGCACGGCACGCATGCATGCATTTTGTCAACTCAGTATGAAATGGCTGCCCTCATCTAGCATGCAGGGATTCCCCGGACTTCTGGAATCAAGAGGAGAAGGGCTCAGACTGTACCGTGTCTTGAAAAGATCGAGAGATGGTGGGTTAAGCAGCTTTCCAGAGATGCCCAGGATCCTAGCCAGGAGCTGGGCAGTAGCAACCAAGCTGATGGACCTAGCAGTGGACCTCACCGATCTTCACCAGCAAGGCACCAAGGAGGCAAGAACCACCGTGGAGACAGAAGAGGCGTACCCTGAGGAGCGCTTCCAAAACATGATGTGGGGAAAGACCCAAACCCATAAGCCCTGGGTTAAGCAGAGCAGTCTCAATGCTCCAGGGTTTAATGCACAGGGGACGATTAATTTGAACTGAAGTCAGAGGGAGTGTTACATGGCCAGGACCTGCAGGCATCTTGCCTCAGGTCGTGCAGCAGACCAGTAGCAAAACTAATTACAACGCTGGAAAATGGATTCTTTACGTTGGTGCTCCAGCTCCCGCTGCTGAGCTCTGCCGGCGGTCGGGCAATAGGATACCCTTAATTTACTTCTGGTTCTTGTCCTCTCTGTTCAGGAAGCTTAGGGCTTTGGGATAGGCATCTATTTTTGAGGCAATCTGAAGGAACAGAACTACTACACACCATTTCCCCATTTGAATACAGCCAAAAAGGGCAAGAGGGGCTATTTCCTGCCAGCTTCTTATACAGATGTTTTCCCAGAGTACAAGATACTGGTGTTCAAACACAGAAACGGGGATGTGCTTGAGGAGGGGAGGATTCTCGCTCCCGCAGACGTGCGAGCTACAGATAGTTTGCCATGGTCCAATCTATAATCCCTGCACTTTTCCTGGAAACACTTGACCTTTACATTTAAAGAAAATGCTGCTCGTTTGCCAGGTTCCACAGATGCCAATACTGCAAGACTTATAAAGAAAAAAAAAAAAAGAAACCCAGTCGAGGTATCGCAATTATCAAGCTAAGCAACATGCTCTAAGAAAGATAAAGACCTCCTTCCAGATCTGCAGCATCCTATACAAGTCAGACAAGGGCTCTCCACGTATATGAAGAAGGTGATTTTGCAGCTTCTTTTTCCACTGGACTCCCTGTTCCTACAAAGCAGGTCTTCCATTTCCATTTGCCAGCAGCTACATAACCCTGAAAGTATAAAACATCCCCTTCCTAGATGTGCTCTGGGGATGAAGGGACAAGGTATCAACACACAGAACATGCTGGATTCCAGTTCTGAAAGCAGACCATGACGAGGTGCTGAGCGAGCGGCCCCAGCCTCTATATCCTCTAACTTTGTTGTCCCTGTTATGGTGGACAAAAACATCACATCCTGAAAACTTCACCCTACCTGGCACATTTGCAGCTCTCCTGGCCTGGTAAGAAGATGCTGAGTCTTATTCCTCCTCAAACCCAAGGGAACCGAAGGTAAAAGCTACCGGCATCGGCGTGTGGACATGCCAGCAGGTAACTGCAAGATCACCTTGCCTATCTCCACAGCACACTGCATTATACACGCGCACTGAACAGAGGCTCGTTTTCAAGCATCCTCTGCTTTGGGTGATTTTCCCTTAAATGCCCTAAAGTAAAGAGAAAATGAGCATGAGGTTTATGAACTGAAAATGTCCAATTCCTTCTGTAGCTGCTACTCCTTAGGACAGGTTTGCCACTGCCACCAAGCGCCGTAGAGAACGTAAGAACCCTAGCTATCCTGCAAGTGGAGCTCAGATTTGAAGTCCATGGGGCCTCGTGGAGGCCACGTCTGTTCGAGTGGAGCAGCTTGCAGGTTCGAGAGCGAAGGCCACCCCATGCAGAGGGACTGCACCAATGCTGTATGTCACCTGAACCTACCTTCCACCAGGAAGGTTTGAATGGAGCTGGGGGCCTTCTGCCAACTTTCTGCATAGGGATGAGTTTGACCCCAGAAGGCAAAATGGGGGAGACTGACCCTACTGAAAAGTCCAAAGGAAGATTACCTTCGAAGGGTCCCTGCCTCCATTTCAGGGTTAAGCAAGGCAGTGGCACAAACTCTTTATCACGTCACCGCAACCATCCCAATGGCAGAGAAGAAGGTTTAGCCCCATTCAGTCCCATACTCGTTCTGAGGACTAAATTAACTCCAAAGAACAAAGTGTGTTTATTACCTTTTTATGTGGCTGCGTTTGAAGGAGTCTAAACAAGATAAAAGGCCTGATGGCAAGGGGATCCTGTGTACTCCATAGGTAACGTTGCTCTTGTTACAAGAATAAAGCCAAGTCTAACTGTTTTCAAAGACCCACAAAGAGAAGGAAGCAACCAGCAGGTGGTCCAAGCTGTGTAATACCCTTCACAAGACACTGTTAGAATAATATTTATGAACTTGTCACTCCTACAAAGTCAGTGTGGTTCATAAAGCACAATGGAGCTGCATGCCTTATTAGTGTCTGACCAAGCTTCTGAAATGTATATGAAAAACATATTAAAGAAGCCAGCCAGCCTCGGAGAGCCACAAAATTTGACCTCTCTCTCCGTTTCTCTTTGCAGAGACCATGAAACTCTTCAAATGTGTTTCTTTGCTTTCACAACAAATGCTTGTCTTCTTTCTCACACTCAGCTCTAGTTGCCCAATGCTCATAAGTCATTTTACAATACAGCCGTGGCGTCTCACAACAGGCAGCTGAGTTTGGATCTCAAATGTGCCAGTAATTTTGGATGGGAGCGTGTTTTGGGGGGGGGGTTTTTTGGAGGGGAGTTAGGAGGGGTTGGGAATGATAATGTGTCTAGTGGTCAGAGCTGTGCACAGGGAACTAGGACTCTTGGGCTCTTTCCCAAACTCAGCACCTGACCCACTGCATGAGCAGATCACTTCCCCTCTCAGAAAAGCTTTGGTTTCCACACGTGCAGAACAGGTTGAAAACCCACTGATCCCCTTCATGTTCATAGGATTAGTTAAGATACTAGCAAACCACTCTGAAATCCCGAAATGAAAGACCTCCCAAATGCTGAATGGCTGAGAAAACAATCTATCTATGATTTTAAATTTTGAAAAATACTTCAGCAGGTATTTTTATTTCCCTTTGACATGTTCTTCTGGCTCTACCGTATGCTGATCCGCATAGTTGGCACCTTTAGTTCTTACATGTATTGACATGACGTTTGGCCGGGTGGAAAGGGTCTGCAAAGCCCAGCTGCAAACCACAAGGGAACATGGTCTAGCACAGGGGAAGGCAATTATTTCGGGTGGACGGCCGCTTACTGAGTTTTGGCACGTCATCGAGGGTGGCATGCCGGACAGCCAGGGACAGATAAATATTAATTTTCTAAATTCTTTATGGGCCCCACGGGCCAGGAAGAA
>NW_017729012.1:4513811-4515752 GCF_001723915.1 Gavialis gangeticus
GGGGAGTTAGGAGGGGTTGGGAATGATAATGTGTCTAGTGGTCAGAGCTGTGCACAGGGAACTAGGACTCTTGGGCTCTTTCCCAAACTCAGCACCTGACCCACTGCATGAGCAGATCACTTCCCCTCTCAGAAAAGCTTTGGTTTCCACACGTGCAGAACAGGTTGAAAACCCACTGATCCCCTTCATGTTCATAGGATTAGTTAAGATACTAGCAAACCACTCTGAAATCCCGAAATGAAAGACCTCCCAAATGCTGAATGGCTGAGAAAACAATCTATCTATGATTTTAAATTTTGAAAAATACTTCAGCAGGTATTTTTATTTCCCTTTGACATGTTCTTCTGGCTCTACCGTATGCTGATCCGCATAGTTGGCACCTTTAGTTCTTACATGTATTGACATGACGTTTGGCCGGGTGGAAAGGGTCTGCAAAGCCCAGCTGCAAACCACAAGGGAACATGGTCTAGCACAGGGGAAGGCAATTATTTCGGGTGGACGGCCGCTTACTGAGTTTTGGCACGTCATCGAGGGTGGCATGCCGGACAGCCAGGGACAGATAAATATTAATTTTCTAAATTCTTTATGGGCCCCACGGGCCAGGAAGAATGGCCTGGCAGGCCACATTTTGCCTACCCCTGGTCTAGCGGGTACAGTATGAGGCTGGAAGCCAAGTGATCTCACCCCTGGCTCTACACAGGCTTGCTATGAGATCCTAACCAGCTCTCAACTTTGTGCCTCAGCTTCCCTGAAAGCACCTTGGCTCTCCATAGCTAGCCAGGCTCACTAGGTTTTTTTTTTAAAGGAAAGGTGCCACAAAAGTGCAGTTTTTGCATTCGACACAGGCCTCACCAAAGAAGTCAAATTTCATGTAGCTGAGGATTCACTAGAGAAGCAAAGAAGAGCATCTAAATGCCAAAATAAGGCTTAGGCATCCAGGTTGTAGCCGTATTGGTCTAGAGGCAAAAGCAATCAGACCTCGTGGTAGAGGTGATCCCTTTGATTAGACCGAATCTTTTGCAAAAAAAACCCCCCAAAAAACTCAAATATTTAAATTAAAGAATTCAAAGAATTAAATTAAATTAAAAATCAATTAAAGCAATTTTTTGTTGTTGCAAAAATCGAGTTGATCTAATCAAAGATATCTCCTCTACCACGAACATCACAGTATTTCCCTGAGATGTAGGAGGCAGACAGCACTTACAGCACAGCCTCTATCTCTGAAAGTGAGAGTACAAATACACAGTTGGCCTGTTAACTTTGCTGCTGTGTTCCACCTGCTGGGAAGGATTCCCATCCAACTCCAATGCTGTATCTAGAAACAAAAGCCCAAAGCAAAATGAGATCGTTTCCCTTTCATTTCAGTGGCAAGAATATCCCGAGGAAATACACACCTGTACTACTGAATTTGAAGATGCACCGTTTTACTGCCAGGTTCTCAGCTCTGCAGTAGGAAGTCCTCTCTTTACATACAACAGTCAACGGCAGTGGTATCGCTGGTCAAAAATTCACCTGCCTCCCAGAGAACAGGTTTCTGTGGTTAAAATGCTGGCTCGAGACTTGCAAGATTGGTTTCAGACGGTACACGTAGGCCAGGTCACATCAACCCTTCCATGCCTCAGTTCCCTGCCTACCGTGGGCAAGGCTTTCCCCACCGCACCGCTCTCATGTTTCACTAAATGTTTCCTGAAGACCGTGGCCTTGTCCCTGCGTGGAACAGGAGAAAAAAAATACTGAAAACCTGAGGAGTTTCATGGGGCAAGAAAACCAGTCACCCACCTTCTGCCATCTGTGACCTTCGCTTTTGTAACCTCCTTGGTGTGCAAGCTCTGTAGGAAGCCCTGCAACCTGCTTTCTACCACATCATGTACGTGCAGAGCTCAGGTCTTCCATTTAGGCTTGTACAAAAACCCAGACTATGCTTTTATGAAAGCAAATAAC
>NW_017729012.1:4515763-4536777 GCF_001723915.1 Gavialis gangeticus
ATGAAAGCAAATAACAGGTGCATTATTTGTATTGTGGGGGGCCGTAGAGGCAAAGTTGTGCTAACCATTACGCATACGCGGTAAGACTTTGAAGGACTCGCAATCAAAAGAGACAAAGGATGCGGAAGTGAGGCATAGAGAGGAGAGGGGACGCAGAAGATCTGCAAAAGAACATGAACTTGGGGCTTTCAACCCCAGAGTAGATCTCAGGAGTGCCTGGGGTCTCAAGGTTTCATGGATCATGAATCATAGAAAATTAGGGACCTCAGGAGATCACATCTAGTGCAACCCCCTGCTCAAAGCAGGACCAGCCCCAACTACATCATCCCAGCCAAGGCTTTGTCTACTCAGGTCTTAAAAACCTCCAAGGATGGAGAGCCCACAAACCTCTCTGAGTAACCTGCCCCAGTGTTTTACTACTCTCCTAGTGAGAAGATTTGTCCCAATATCTAACCTAAACTGCCCTTGCTGCAACTTGAGACCAGTGCTCCTTGTCCTGTCATCTGCCACCACTGAGAACAGTCCAGCTCCATCCTCTTCGGCTGCTCTTAAATCCCCTCTTAGTCTCCTCTTCTCCAGACAAAATAAGCCCAGTTCCCACAGCCTCTCCTCTTAAATCATGTCCCCCAGCCCCTGAACCATTTTCCACTGGACTCTGCAATTTGTCCACATCCTTTCTATATTGCGGGGTCCAAATCTGGACACCGTACTCCAGACGTGGCCTCACCGGTGCAGAATAGAGGGGAAGAATCACTTCCCTTGATCTGCTGGCAACGCACCAGCTGTTCCCTGGACCTGCTGTTCAACAGGCCTTCAACTCTTAGGTCAGTCAAATGCTTCTGAAATTGTTATCTGCCCCTCAGCCTTCTCCCCCCAATTTCTAGTGCCCCGGCTAATGGACCATGCTGTCTGCTGACCCTTCCCTTTGTTTTCCGCCCCTCTAAAAGCACTGGACCCCCCTCCCCATGACCTGCAAGGTACTGAAAGCCTCACAGGCACGCTTGGTTTTAAAAGACTTCCCGCTGGATTTTGCAGCCCCAAGTGGCGAGGACAAAGGCCTGCACTTTGGGGTCCGCAGGAGTCACGCTGTGCCATAGGAACACACAGCACTTTGCAGACTGAGGCGAGCTCCTTTATGCTGAGAGTCTTATCCAACAAATTAGATACCGCACACAGCGGAGGGTAACAGGCTGCAATCCGAGGAAAGGGGGGAAATGCAAGCAATAAAGACAGTGTCACTTGTTTTGTTGCATCAGCTTGTTAGCCTCCACTTTTTGTCTTTATTGACATGAATAAGAAGATCAGGCCCAAGAACGGGAGGAGATGGGAGGCAACAGCGACTCCTATAAATGGGAACAGGATGGGGGCAAGGGATAGAGATTTATTACGCTGATTCATGCTAGATATAAATGATTTGTCTGGGAACTTGCACGAACCTGGAATATCCAAGCGCTTCGCCGACATTCACTATCACATCCCAGATTTATCTGAGATCCAAATCGGAGCTGTTGCACTAGGCCAGCGGTTACCAACCTTTTTAGACACAAGGCACCCCGGTTAGACTCAAAGCCCGGCTCGAAAAGCACCAGCTCTTCATTTTTCACTGCCTTTTTTCACTACAGAAAAATGCTGGAGCAATTGTTGCATTGCAAAGAACTCCGAACACCCATGGGAGCGCAAAATGTTTGTGACACTCTGGATTTCTGTCTGAAACCTCTGGGCTGATCTTGTGCAGTGTGTGTAGGTGTTTGCACACTTATCCACACTCCCAGTGTGTGGCACCCTGCTTAAAAGGAGCTCACAGGCCCCTGGTTGAGAATCGTTGTGCTAAGCAATGACCAAGCAGTAGCAAGCACGTGGAGCCTGCTTCAGAAAGCTTACTGCCAAAGGAAAACTTCCTAAACTCAGATTTAACCGCACGTGCTTCCTGCTTGTGGTCCTAGCGTTTGATCTGCTGGTGAGAGGGGACAGGACTCTGCGTCTTTCCTCAGCTCTTGCACAGACTCGCTGCATAGCCGTAAGATCACTAGTCCTCTTCTGAGAATCAGCAACTCCACTTGTAAAATGCACAGGATGTCCCCTGTGCAGCATGTCTCAAAATCCTTAGCCACCATGTAATGGCTAAGGAATACCACCCTGAACCTTTCCCTGTTTGCCCATTGCTGCTTCAGACCATCATGTCATGCTCTTCCACTCCCGGTGTGACTGAGGTTTGCGGATCATTGACCCGATAGAGACGTTTTACAGCCTAGTGCATCAGCCCAGCAGGCTAAGAAAGCTTTCATGAAAAATTGTCTCTCTCCAGAAAGCCACACACCTAAATGACAAGACTTCTTTTTTTTTGGCGTTCTCCAAAAAAGCAAAGCCCACCATGCTGGTCAGCTGCAGCATTTTTTTTTTAATAAGAAAAATAAAAGGCAAAGAGATTTCTAGTGAAGTCGTCTTGAACTAAAATCTCTGAAGATTGATGGCAGCAGGCCTGGATATATGTCAGGAGATCTGCATGCTACACCTGGCTCTTACACTGACTTGCCGTTTGACCTTGGGCTTATAAAATTGGGAGACAACCTTGGAAACTCTTCAGAGCTCAAGACTAAAAGTCCCTTTCCAATGAAGGCTGGGGCATCGTGCAGTGGTTAAGTTTGAGAGCCGTCTTTCCATTTGTGCTCTGGGAAATCTTGATGGCAAAGGTTTCCATTTAGCCCTGCACTGATTACGGTATACTTCATTATTGCTCTGTGTGATCTTAAGCAAGCCACTTACTCTCTCTGTGCCTTGGGTCCCTATTTGAAGAAAGGAGATGGACAGACTTAGTTTCTCCCACCACCTGCTATGTCTGCTTCTGCCATAAACTCTTTGGCTAGGGACAGAAGTTACACATAAACCGGCTTAAGTCATCAGAAACTGGTTTAAACCCATCACAGAACAGAAACGCAGGGCACATACACCCGTTCCAAAATGGCTTAAGACAAATCCGGTTGAATGTAGTATCAGACTTAACTGATTTGGGTCAAACTGGTTTATGCAATGTTTGTCCCCAACCTTTGGGGACAGGGGAGATATTTTATTACAGTATTTGTACTGCCTCTGGCACAGTGGGGTTCTGATCCTGGCTGGAGTCGCCCACCCTTAGTGGAAAAGGAAGGGCACAAGAAATGTGGGTAGCCAGACATGAGGCACAGCCCCACGCCTCAAACCTGAGCTAGGGAAAAGCAGCGTGTTGTGCCTTCATAACCCATACCCACATTTGGTGCTTTGCGCCCTTCCCTGCACCACACAACCCTTTCCTCTGGCTTTGCTTGCGAGCTCGGGGATGGCTCTGGGTAGCAACTGCCTACTGGCAAAAAAGAAAAACAGTCCCAGAAATGATTAACCATGATGCATGAAAACTGAAAAGGTGCATAAGGATCTTGTGTGATGTGAACAGCCCCTAAGCTCACCAGTAGTTCTGGGAATATTCTCCAGGGCTCAGGGGGAACGCTGTCCCGATCGGGAACCCTCACTCCTTTGACCTTCCTGCAACATCCGCCGGTACTCTGCGGAGAACCCCAGAGCACGCTGCCATTCCCCGAGCAAAGCCCTTGTCTCCCGAGCTGCAGCACTGTATTATCTAGGCGATGAAAAACACAGATATTTTAAGAGGAGAGTGTCAGCAAGGGTCAGTCTCAACTTGGCTATCAAACCGAACTGTCAAGACAAGACGACTCACCTCTTTCCTGCAAGAACACATCAATCATTCTGACAATCCTTAATCAGACAAAAGGAGCTTTTTTGGAGCTTCAGCATAGATTAAAAAAGTGGAGGATACAGTATTATGGCTCAAGAAACGGGTGGGGGGGGAATCCAGTGAATGATTTAGGACAGGAAGTCTTAAGTCAACAAACAGGACCTTTAGCCTGAACCGCTGTTAGGCGGTGACGCTTGCTTTGGTTTGCAGAGCCTGGGTTCCTGCACATGTCGGCATCCCCTGATGCACAACAGCACCTCTTCCTTCAGAAACGTGTTGAGGAGCCGCACCTCCAGGAGGGCAAGGTGGTGCTCTGATCAGGGCACAACTATCCACCATGCTGTTGCGACTCTTTTCAGTGGCCGCTAGGCCATGACACTAGAAGGGCACACTGTATTACATGGAAGCTAGGCAGGCTTTTTAATCCAGTGGTGTTCAGCTGGGTCCAGATTAGACCCCGTGCACCAGGACCGAGCCTGCATGGCTTCTGCTGGACCTGACGTGCGACACACCTGCGGCCCCGTGCCACCTCCGCCCAGCCTTGCACAGTGGGATCAGGTGCTGGGGCCCCACGCTGCCACCACCCAGCCCCACACACCAGGATCTCACCCCATGCACCTGAGCTGGCACCCAGGGCCACGGCCCACAGTGGGGAGCCACAGGAGCCCTGCAGGCTGGATAACACAACACCAGAGGTTGGATCTGGCCCACAGACCAGGGGTTGAGGACCCCTGTTTTAATCCATTCCAGATAAAAGCCTTCCAGCTATATGAACATCTGCCCAAGTCTGGGACCTCATCTACAGCAAGGGCTACTGGATGCTACACATGAAACATCAAGACCACAAAGGAGTCAAGACTACATCCTAAGCACACTTCCTTGTGCTAAAATTAAAAGAGGCTGTAAATCAAGCTTGCCAAACTCCTTCTCAAGATCCACTTCGATCAAAACCAGCCTCCCTGCATGTTTTCTGTTCACCTTGTGTGTGCATAGGCATGGTGTTTTTCCACAAAGTGGAGTCCACTGGGTTCTCCTGGACCCATTCGAGTCCACCCAGATTTTTGTTTCTTTTGACATCGACATATTAGGTCAGGCTGGGAACCATCTCACAAAGGCTGCTTGCCTGGCTTTTGCACTGCTGTCCTCTAGCAGGGCTGTCACTTGAAGGTCATGTGAGAAGCCCGTTCCATTAGAGGCATGTCAATGGCAAGAGCTGGTCTCGGGCTAGCTCCAGCTCACGGGGCAGCTGCATGGAGCTCACCACACACTTTCACTAAACGCGATCGAATCCCATCTGCGGCGCAACGCCACTGAGCTCGGACTCGCTCCGACACTGAGTGCAGCCCCGAAGCTAGAGCCTGCTCCCTGCAAAAAACAAACCCAAACCAATCTCTATCCGTAGCCTGGCTTTATGCAGTTCTATCTTTTGTTCCCTTTTAGTGAACCACGCGTAAGGAAAGCTCGGGCATGCCTCGATCTCTCACGGCGCGTGGCAGCAAAAGGAGCCGAGGCTGAAAGAGCTTTTCAGGTGAGCGTGGACATGATCAAATCATGATGAAAACCCTTTTTAGGAAGAATAAAGTCTTGCAGGGCAGATGCTCCGGGGGGCTGTCAGAAGTCCCAGCTGTGGTATTCACTCTTGGCTGTGACACCGTGAGAGCCTGGCAACCCTTGGGGCAAAGTCGGAAGTGAAATTAGACGTTCCGTGCATTTTTTTTTTAAAAAGAGACTTTTCTGTGCAAAATGACATTTTTCCAAAGATGTCGGCACCTGCATTTAGCACCGTCTCAGAGTAAGAGCAGCTGAAAAGATACGATTAAATCTCTCACTGGGCACCCTGTAAGTCAGGGCTGGACACAGGCATGGGTGGACCAAGAGGCTGCCCAGGGTCAGGACAGAAAAGGGGCCCAAAAACGGTAATTTTAAAATTATTATCATCACCGTCTCTGGTGAAGGGGAGCCCGACACTACAAGTTCACCTGGGGCCACCAGCAGTCTAGGTACGGTGCTGATTATTCCTCATCTGCATTTCCCTCAACTCAAACAATTAAAAGGGGCTACCAGCAGTCGGTCATTTGTTTCTGGCTGCACCTTCGACTAGACCATCTTTGGGTTGGAAAGGCTGCAGGGAAGCGTTTGCTTATTTATTCCCGTCTTTATTTGAAACAAATCCAACTCCCTTCCACAACGACTGACGAAATAAAAATAAAATCCCAGGAAGCCGGCTTTCTCATTTTTGTTTGTTTGAGCCCTTTGCTCCTGCTTATTTTTGATGCTTTGGGGCTAATAGCAGTCACAATGGTAACAGCTCATCGGCCTAGCCTTGTGGGCCATTTTGGCATTGCATTTCTAACTGATCCTTTTAATCTGATCCTAATACTGCAAGGCCCCCAAATGTTATGACAACGTGCTCATTTTCCAACAAACAAGTACAGCAAATAAGTTCACGGACAGGTCGAAAAGATACTCAGCATGACGCAGGCGTCAGATGCACGAGCTCAATGTACCTACCCTGCTTCCTTCCTTCATTAAAGATGGAGGTTTTTATCCTAAAACTATTTGCATTGCCAGAGCTTTGCGACACTTGCCATGACATAGCGTTGCATCCTGCTGCTATTTCAATCTCCTTGCAGTGTAAGCAGCCAAATAAGTGTGATTAACTATAACCCTCTTTCCTCAGTACAAACAGCTTCCTATTTTATTTAAGGAAAAGCTATTAAAATATATATTTTAAGCAACAACTAGAGGCCAGGCATGTGGTGGCAGAGGCAGAGGGGGGAGGGAGGCATGCAAACAGGTGTTGGCAGCTACTTCTGCATTGTAATGGGAGAGCAGAAATACCAGCGGCCATCCAAGCTTCCCCTGCCCGCTTTTAAACAACGCTTGGAAGCTAGCTCGGCTCCGGCAGGTATGCAGCTGACATCCATTAGAGCAGATGTGACAATAAATAACAGAAGTACATGCTGGAAAGGCTGGAGGCCAGCCGTTCTTTCAGCGTCCCTTCCAGCTTACATCCATCCGTCTTGAAAGGGCCTGGTCCAGGCCCAGCTCCTGGAATAGGTACCACGTTCGGCCGCGTGAAGACTCGGGGCTCAAGAGGAAGAACTCCCGAAAAAGAAGGAGAAGCCGAGCCGAGCGGGTGGCCGCCCCGCTCTCTGGTATATACGTGTAACATCTTTCCTTCTTGCAGCTACTGGCTGAAATATGAACCGGAGGGTCCACCCTGCCCTGGCCCTCCAGTTTCAAGAGAGTCCCTTGTGGGATTATTTAACACCAAGCCAGAATTTAAGGAGTCCCAGCCATAGAAACCCACTTGAGGCCGGCTGAGGGCTGGACAGGCTCCGTCTGCACCCAGCAGCCTCCAAGAACCTCTTGACATGCATTACAATGTCCAGCGCTCCCGCAAGGGACCCTTCAAATCCCACAGCTAGACCGGTGGAGACAAATCCTGGCTTTGCCGTGGGGAAGGCTGTGCCTCAATCGCTCTTCTTTTACCAGGCCTCTCAAGTTTATTCTCTCCCCTCATTCTCTCGCAATTTGCTTTCTTTGATCTCTGGAGCATGGAAAATGTCTTAAAGCCATTCAGGCCCTGTGAACAGGTTGCAGAGAGGTCTCCATCTGTGCACAGGGTGAAAGGGTAAAGCACTTTGAAAGCATGCACCTCAATAACCAAGGGGGGGAAAGAGAGGGCAGGAAGCGGGGGGGAAGCGCTCTCTGCTCACACTCTCTTTGTCCTTAGGCCTGTGCAAAAGCTGGGCAAATGGTGCATTATTTCTTTTATGAATTGGTCTCCTTATGTTCCTCAGATTGAAGTTAGCACAGCCCGAGGGCAGGTCTGACTCTTGCACAGACCTGTTCATCATGGGAATCGATAAGAAAAGGAACTTCTATTGCTTGTTTCCGTTTATAACATTTCCTCGCAGCCTGTCTCGGGAGCGGGGCATTTAGCAACCCAGACAGGAGATATTACTGCTTAATTAGAAACGAAGCAAACACAGTGTGCGCGCCTAGGTTCGCGGCTGGCTGCCGGGAGAGTCGCCGTTCGATTGTGCTGTCGAGGTAATTCTAGCTGTCACATTCAGCTGTCAGAAAGGGGGAGCGGAGATAGCCTGGGGGAATCTCCATAGGGAATGCAATACCTCGGATTAAAGCTAACTGGGCACAGTAGATCAATGCCGCTCCACGAGAAATACAGCTGCGAGCGCATGTATCCGAGCGCGAGTAACGAGCCTCTGATAGTCAGAAGTGCCAGCCCAGGGTGATGAGCATTTCCATCAGGGATGGGTATTGCCAAAATTAAGTGCTTGACTATGAAGCGCTCCGGTTCCCCCATCACCACCACCCCCTTCCTCCTCCTTGTATGAAGACTCTGATATTTCTACCAGCGAAAGGAGCTTCGTGCAACTCTCGGGGGGATCGAAACAATAGAGCATCTGCTGGAATACCCAGCACGGCGGAGCTCAGCTTCAGAAACATTTGAGAGGCAGGATGGTTAGGGAACACGTCTCTCGTTAATTCGCTGCTTCTGAAACGGACCCGGCTAGGTGTGGCCGGGTTTATAAAATAACAAAGCAAGGTTGGCAGGGGTCCTACCAAGAGCAGGGCCTCGACGTGTTCAGTGCTGAACGAATACCGCCGGGCCGAAAAATCTCAGCCCCAAAGAGCTTACAACAGAGACGAAGACGAAGACCGTGCTGCTGCTCCGGCTTTGCAGAGGGGGAGCTGAGAGACCGAGTTGAGCCCATGATGGGGGCTGAATCCAGATGCCCCGAGTCCTTCCTCGCTCTACAGGAGGGCACTGGAAACCTAAGTACCGGACTTTATCCACGCAGAGTGGCAATGCGAGCATCACGTCTTGCCCTGACAGCGAGCTTCAACCGTGACCTTGAGGAACCACCTCTGGGATGAAGGCAGCTCAGCCCTTGGTTTGCTGCCATGACATGGACCCCAGCCGACAAGCGGGAAGAATCGCCTACCTTCCCTTTCCTTCAGCATAGCACCTCTCAAAAGCTCATGCCTCTCTGAATGAGCTGGTCTATAAAGGTGCCAACCAGCCCTGCCTCCTGCCTACCTTTCGTATAAGGAACAATTTTGAGCCAATTTCCAGCCAGGCCTGGATTCAAGCCCCAGCAGCACCCAGCCACTTTGTTCCTTCTCTGAATCCCAGTAACCTGAAGGTGGAGGGTCTGCTTCCCTTCCTTGGTTTCTTAAGCTACATTTCTGAAAGTCCAGATTTCTTAAGATCGAAGACACATATCCAACACATTCGTACACATTCAGCCTCAAGCTCCAACGGCACCCGAGCAAAACACAGCTGGAAACCAAGAGCGAGACACTGTGACTCGACAGGCAAAGCACACCGCAGGGATCCTGGAGATCCAAATACTTCTCCTAACTCCATCACTGATTCACTTAGGCCAGGTCATATGAGGCCTCATCCAACACTCGCTGAAAACAGCAGCAGCCTTACCACTGGTTTCACTGGGAGTTGGATGCAGCTTTTTAATAAGTCTGTGTGCTTCGAGCCTGCCCATCTATCAAAACTTATCTCCTTTGGCTCAGGTTTTTCAGATCTGCAGATGAAAAGTAGTCATAAATGGAAAGCCCAGGCCAGGGGAGCTGGGGGTGATGTGCTGAAGGCAAGCCGAGCCCTGCATACGAACCGCGCCTTCTCCCCTTTCATCACTGCGCTGATTTTTTTTATTGCTGCACAAAGTGGTTATCGCTGTATCTTACAAGGGAATCAGCAGGAAATCTTATTTTAAACAGAGAGAGACACAACAGGAGAGGCACTTCATCTTATAGGGCGATTGAAATGTAATCCGGGTTCTGTTTATATACAAAGCGCACAGAATATATTTCTTTGTTTAACATTTAAGCTGGAGAATAGACTCATTGAGATGCCACATCTTGTTTCCAAAAGCATCCCAAGGGAGACCGGGCTGGGGAGGAGAGAGGATGAATCAGTCATACATACTATTCAAATGCATAACGCATAATCGGTTCAGGTGAAGGGATGCAACGTACAAATAGAGGCCTAGAAAGCACTGGACAGAGGCAGTGGGACTGCCTGAAAGTCACTGGTCACCACAAAGTTATGGGCATTTCAGAGGAGGAGGAAGTCAGGCCACTTCACGTGCCTTACATGGACGGTAGGTCCTGATTTCAGGCTCCTATAGTTTGCAAACTTCAGCTCCAATCTGTGAGAAACACACTTAACTAAACACTGATTTCCCGCGTGGCCATGGGAAGAGAGCTACCTCATAGATTCACAGATCGTAGAGTCGGACGGGACCCAATGGATCGTCGTGTCCGACCCCCTGCCCCTGGCAGGAAAGAGGACCGAGGTCAGACGACCCCAGCCAGGTGACTGTCAAGCCTCCTCTTGAAGACCTCCAAGTCCAAGCTGCCCTTTACATCATTTACCTCAGTTTACCCATTTGCTAGATGGCTATAAAAATCCCACACTGTACTTCGGCAGGTCCTGGATCTTGTAATTATCGACGCTGTCAATCATTTTAGCATTACAGACAAAGGGTGCTACAGAAATGCAAATTGCCATCACACAAAGGCCTGCAAAATGACTCATTTCTCCAGATTCATGTGATGTACGAGTAGTGTGCAAGATGATCTGCTGTGTTCACTTCGCTTGCTGGCACGCAGCACCGTGTGGCATGTCCCCACCCCACACACACACACGCACTAGGCACGCTCTGCTACTGGAATGATCTCTGTCAGTGTATAAATCATCTGAGTTAGAGGATGTCACCCATGTCTCATCCCTACCACTTTCCCGGTTCACACCAACCCTGCCATGTATGGAAGCAGCAATATTAAGTGGCTGATTTACATAATAATCTATAATGGTATATATGTTCAGAGCTGAACGTCAGCCCTAATCACGACACTTGTCACATTAGTACTTCAATTTGGGGAGGCGGGGAGCAAAGTCCTCTTCCTTCCACATCTGTTACGTTTCATATCTAGCGTGGATATGGAGGATTCACTCTTCCGATTTAGGCATCTGGTCCCACAGGCGCTGACTCCGTGAGCACTTATTCACTTCTCGCTCCCAGGGAGATGGGCCAGCTGTTGCTGTTTGGGCCCAAATTGGCGATCCTTTCCCACTATTACATCAGGAGTGCTCAGGCCTCCCACACTTAGCTGTTCTGCCCTATAGCTCTCATCTTTTCAGTGCCGGGAGGATGTCTGAGCTGCCTGTCTCTGTCTCCTGTGTCCAAAAAAGCTGCTGATTTAGAGGTAGCATTAACCTGTAACTGTCTGAACAAGGGCCTGGGATCAAGTCTCGCGGTCTCTGATCTCAGCTCTGCTAGGAAGCCAGTGCATGACCTTGAACAAGTGGCTTAATATCTTTGTGCCTCTGTTTCCCAATCTAAAAATTGAGGTGGTCTACCTTGCGGCTGGGGCAGTTGAGATGTGTTTCACTGGGATCTATAAAGCGACTAGGAGCCTTTCACAGAAGCTGTTGTAGCTGTATGAAGTGGCCTTAAATCACAGAGGAAAATGTCTACTCTGGAGAATAAAGTGATGCCCGCGGTTTTATGCGAACAAGCTCAATCCTTGAATCGCACAGTGCCGCAGCCCCCGTCACATACCCTCCACTGGCCATACGCCCTCTGCTGGTTACCTACCAGGCTGAAAGCTGAATCGACGTGGCGGGTCCGAGTACAGCAAGCTCCCCAGGGTCCGAGCAGCCCGGAGTGCTAAAACTGGCGCCAAGCCCCCCAAGTTTAACCCTCTGGGGACGTCTGATAGTGGAAGTCAGTAAGATGTAGCCACTTTTAAACCTTAGAGAGCACAACACATAAGCAGAAGGAAAGCATGGGTCTGCTGTATGCACTTTGTATTGCAGTAAATCGCTGCCCTATTGCACCAGGGACTGAATAAACACAGGCAGCTTGCATGTTCTTTGGGACAAGGCTTAACTACCAGTAACTAGGGTGAGGACAGGAGAAATATTACTATCTCCATTTTACAAAGGCAGCCCAGACAGAGTAAGCTGCCCAAGGAATACAAGAAGTTAGGACGAAGCCACAATCAAGTCCTGGTCCAGCCCCCTGACCATACGGCCCCCTTTCCGTTGTAGGTTTAAAGCAAAGCTGCTTTTTACCAAGGAAATACTTGACTACATCAGGTGGGTTTTTTTTCAGTTTGCAGAAAGCAGAGCAACCGGCCTCCTATTCTGTTGGGATAAATCAGGCTCTATTTAGGGAAATAAATAGCTTTTTTTTCTTAGGGCATCCAAGTTTTAAATAAAACATCTAATTGTCATTCCATATTCATGAAGCAGGGTCTCTGGGAGATTGCACCTGTAGGGGGATGTGGAGGCTTTGTTTTCTTGTAGAAGTAATTGGTGTTCTCAATAACAGACAATTTGTTTGTTAGCAATGTGTTTCAACCTTTTTTTTTAAATATAAAAACATTCATATTTATGAACAACTCTGTTACTACCATATGCTGCGTTCCATCCCCATGTATGAAACAAGCTGCTTTTAATTTTTATAATTATACAAAGTGAGCATAGTCTTAGTGCAACAGTTAGAGGGAGGGGGGGAAGATACATTTTGCCCCATAAAACATGCAGTTGCAGATTTCCCTCCCCTGTCGGTAAGAAATGCATTTGACAGGTTGAATTGTGGCTTAAAAATCTCTTCAGTTTACACGAAAATATTTAATACCGATGCGTCAGACTAAGAGAAAACGAACGAGTGAATTTAACGTTCATATACTGCATGGCCAATCCCTAGCACTCAAAAACGTTGAGACAGGTCGTCAAAATCATTATAATGATCTGAAAATAATAAGTCAGGCTCTTTTTTTCTTTTTTTTTATTTGCCTTCTGACTTCTGAACCTGTAAATGCACTCGGGTCAGATTCTTAGACTGATCTTTGCAATTGCAGTGGCTAGAAAGTTACTTTATCCTTTTTACATGAATTCACAGATATTCCCAGAGTCACATGGGCCCATAAGAAAACTACTAAATATAACTGAGACTTACAACGGTTAGAGCCACTGGACTAGTGAGAGGTGAAGCAGGGAGAGAGCAAGAGATGGGGAGTGGGTGTGTATAATGCAGCCCCCTATTAGACAGAATCATACCTTGACATGAAGGTCAGTCATTTACTTTTTTGGATCATGAAACTGGCTCATCTTCATACAACAATACACACCCTGTATGCTACTACTCACAGCACCCCGGGAGTCGAGTTACTGTCCAATCCACTTTTCCAGACGGGAAAGCAGAAACAGGCTCAAAGGCTTGCCCTAGTCACAGGCTGAGTCAGGAATGTCTCTCTTGCTCCAAATTCACCTGCGTCCACTCTGGTTCTCAGGCTAACAGATGAATGCTTGGATCTCAGATACACCTGAGAAATGAGGAGATGGTATATAAACAAGTAAGAGCCAGAACAGTGCCCCATTTGAATGCGTTATGGAGTTTCTTTTACTGGTATAACTTGAATCAGTAAAATCAAACCAAGAATATGAAGGGCATAACGGGGGCAGCTCTGCCTGCCTGCAGCTGTCTAGATGGAGAAATCACTCTGTGGAGTTAGTCCAAGCTGCCCTTTACATCTCTAGATAAAAAAAAAAAAAACTCCAGACCATAAACTGGAAAGTCACCACATTCAGTCCCATGGCCCGGTCACTCTAGCGACTGCTGCATTCACAATCTGAATCAACTGAGATCAGCTATTTCAAATCTGTCAGCTCTTATTAATGTAGCTCACAGCGCTACCAAACGAAGATAAAACAGCAATTTGATTAGTCTGTGTGCACACACGTATTGTGTGCATGCATAATACCCTACCCCAGTCTCATTGCTTTAGGAAAGATTAATAGATCGCAGTGAGACCTTATTGGGGAAGGTAGGGAAGAGAAGTGGCCCAGGTCTCAAGGATGCCAATAACAGTGTCACTGAACATGCCGAGCAACACAAAGAAAAGCTGGGCTGGTTGAGAATGCATTCGCTTGATGTATATTATGAAGGCTTATCATGATCTAGATAACAGCACCCCTAAATATGTACACAGCCGAAATCTCCATCACATGCACGCAAGCACTAATATTCGGGGAGTTTTCCTTTGCCCACAAAACCCCCACCCCAGGCCAACTCTCAAATCTGTTTTTGGGCTAATGCCATTCTATTTCTGTGGGGGGAGAGGGGGATCTCTTGCTATTACTAATTAATACTTAGCAAGCAGTGCATTCAAAGTGCCATGCAAACACAAGGTACTCAAAAAAAATTAGCAACCTCCCCTCCCCCAAAACCCACCCCACTGTTTTATTCTCAGGCTATTTGATCAGCAAACAGATTTTGTTCAAATGATGCAGCACGCGTAACTTCTGTGTCATTGGTGGGTTAGATTTGGGCACGGAGAGGAGTGCAGTTCAGAAAATTTTCCCCTTCCAATCAGTGCAGTTCAGTGAAGTTCTTCTTGGGCATCACACCAGGCATGATGCCAGGGTATTGCCATTGCATTTACAAAGCCAACCCTTTGATATTTGAGCAATTCGTCTAAGCAAAAATCTACCCAAGCGCTGGGCGCGTGGGGGGGGGAGGGGGGACAGTGGGAATCTATCCATGCTGAGCAATATTAGAAGGCAAGTGCTGTGCATGGACACAGGGGCGAGAGCTGACAACTAACAAATTCTAACCCAGACTCGGCCACTAATGGTTTCTGTAGTATCAGGCACGACTCTGCACACCCATAACTCCCAGTGACTCGAACTGGACTGATAGGTTCTTAGCAGCTGTGAAACTTAAGAGCCAGCAATTAAGAGCTTTTTTTCTAGCTCTCCTCCCAAGTCTAACACCGCATGTAAGATGGATTTGAGGTACACACAAAACCAACCTCCTGGACCCGACCGTTTCCACACTCTCCCTGCACGCCCCCACCACCAAAGATATTCTAGATCTGCAGCTACATCAAACAGGGTTCAGGGCTGGGACTTTGCAGGCCTGGGTTCGACCCGCAGCTCCCCCACTGACTTGCTGCCGCTCTTGTGCAGGTCACTCTCCGCCAAGCCCTCCCCGCTCTACAAAATGGTGCTGACGATCCATCCGCCCTTTGCGATCCACAGGTGAAAAGCACAATGCAAGAGAAAGGGAGGTGGAGTTGTTTTTCCTTTCAGGCCTCCTCTTTGCATTAGGTGAGCAGTGCCCGCAACAGACAGCACGGCGCAGCAGGATGAGAAACTGGACTAATCATACGTGGCAGATAAATAATCTTGCGCCATTGTTTAATGCTGAATACCAACAAAACAATTGAAAAGTCAACAGTTTAGGAAAGAGCACGCAGCAGCAGGGCCCACCGCCCTCTGTATTATTTTAAATTTACAAAATGCCATCTCGCTAAATAATCAAACTCTGCTGCTGTGTCTCAGAAATTGCCACCTGCGGCTAATGCTCCAATTTTAAATGCATCCTCGAGTCAATCTTTGTAAATTCCACATTAAATATTGATCAACCCTGGAGAGGCCTAATACGGCATGTTTAGCATAGATGTGTTAAATTCAAATAGAAACTGTTAAGCCTGACAGCTAGTCCACGCACAGTCAGAAAGGGTAACAACGGTGCTGGCAACATATGGGTCAGCACTGGCTAAATGCCCCGTGTCGGGACAGGGGAGGGGTCCGTGGCTTTGGCCGGAGGACGTCATGGTTGTTATACAAAGGGATGGTCGCTGTGCTAGTCTGCTCAGACCTGCTAAGCACCTGTGTCACCTCATACCAGCTTTCCAGGGGGAGGAAGATGTCCCTTTCCTCTCCCACATCAAGCCAAACCCTGGTTATGAAGAGAAAGGGCACGGGCTAGTCCTGTGAATAGCCCTCGGCTTTAAAAATACTCAAGCAAGCTCTTTGCTCGGTCCCCCCTGAAAGAAGGCGGCTCCCAGGTGCTGCCAGTGTAACACCAGCGCTGGTGCCACCAAGGGAGGGTCGAACCCCCAGGCCTGCTCCTCCAACCGTGAGGATGCCAGCATGCCTCCGCGCTGTCCTTCCCAGCAAATACCTGCTCTTACTAACTCCCCTACCCCTGGGCTCTCTTCACGAGCCCCCTGCCCTCCGTACCACGTCCCGAACCTGCCTGCATTTCACACCCCCGCAGTCCTCAGCTTACCCAGCTTGACTCTCCAAGGAAGATCCATCTACCAAGTCCTGCTCTGGGAGCCCGTGGTCTGCATTTGGCTTGAGGACCAGACGGCTACTACACAGCCTGCTACCCTGCCTGGCTGGAGCTGGCTGTTGGCACAGCTGCAATCACCCACCTTAACGAGAACATGCTCTGAGAGCAGCACCTGTTAAGGGAGCCCTGTCCTGATGGGCTGCCCAGAAACAGGTGGTGTCCCCTGGAAGTCTGCAGCTACAGCCCTGGGTTGGAGGCTGTCTCCTGGGAGCCCCTCTTCTCATCTCCAGCTGGGCTGGGCTGGGAGCAACGGAGCAAGCTGATAATGACTTAGAAGCAGGCCAACTATCTCGTAGCATAAAACTGACTTTCTAAGAATAATTACAGGAATAACAACAACAATTAAAACTCTGGACGGGAGATGGAAGAGACAAGGATCAGAGGCCAATGTAGGGAAATAAGCATTTACTTGTGATACGTGGCATTGCTTAGAGAATCCAGGACAATACCGAAAGAAGCTGCCTGGCTGGAGAACAAGTGCAGCCACCGGCACAGAGGCCAATCCTGTCCTGTAATGCCTGTGGGCAAATCTCTGCACCCGTACGGGCAGTCTGGAAACACCACTGTGCATTAGAAAGAGAGGCTTGTTTTGCAGCAGGAGGCATTTCACTTAGTGGCTGTGGCTAAAATTTCCCCTCCTCCCACTGTTGTGCACTGTTGTGCCCCAGATGTGGCTGCATTTTACTATCACTATATGAATTTATGCCCTGATCTTGCACTGGGGTCTATATAGTAACACCAGGGGACTCCAGACAAGTATTGGTGTGCCAAGGTTGATGAGGACAGTTTAGATGCCCACTTTCAGCTCTGCCTCAGCTATTTCTGTGAAAAACAGAAGAGAGACAGGGCCGAAACAAATTCCCGAACAAAACACTCCCAAGCTTCGGAAGAGCCTGGATCCAAGTGACTTGAGCCCTTCTCAAACACAATATCACCCTACACCAATGATGGTCAAACGGGGGGCCACGGCACCCTTGGGTGCTGCCAGATCCTTTGAAGGGTGGGGAGCTAAGCAGATAAATGGCTTGTCCCTGCCCGCTTGATACCCGACCCCTACCGCCCAACCTGTCTGCAAGGAGATAAGCACAAAAATATATATATATTCAGTTTTTAAATTGTGTGCCGCTCGGTTTACAAAAATTATGGAGGAGACCTCATGTCCAGCAAGGGATGCCTCGAGTCCAAAAAAAGTTGAGAACCACGGCCATCGACATCAGACTCATTTTATTAGGCAGTACAAGGGTGCAGTAATATTGTGCCTGACCATAGGCCCTTCTGCTTGATGACCGACAGGCTTAACCAACCTTCAAAAGACCCCTTGTGAAGACTCATTATTTGTATTCTAAAGACAGGGAAACTGAGGCACACCGCTTGCCCAAATCAAGCAGATGATAACAGAACTAGGAACCAGGCTCCCAAACCTGTTCCCCAACCACTCCACCGCTCTCTCTCTTTCCTCTCCACAAGCCACAGGTTGATGTGAAGTCAGAGCTTTTTCTGACTTGCAAGGGCACCGGTGATAAATCTGGGGGGGACAAGGCACATATTAATTTTAGGATCTGTCCACAAAGTTTCCTCCACAAAATCGAACTGGCAAATATTTCTCCACCCCCCACCACTCCATTTGGTATGGCTCTGCCATTTGCTCGTGCGTCACCAACTTCCAGCAGGAAAGCAAAGCTGAAGGTCGACAGGGCGAATTCCCTTTGCTGCAACACATTTTTGTGAGATGGAATCAATATCCATAAGATCAGCAGCAGCACCATTCACACTTACCGCGGGGAGAGCTTGGATGGGCACGGAGCCTGCGCAGACGCAGAGGCAAAAAACCTTGGAGAGAAATAGCGTTACCAAAAAAATTCACCATCTGTTCCGTGGTTGCTGCTACTGCTGCTGCCTTTTTTTTTTTTTTTTAAACATTTTTTTCTATTTGTTCTAGAATTGAGGGAGAAAAGGAGCAATGCTGGGGTTATTATTTTTTGTTTGCTTGCTTTGCTTTGCTGCTATGATAGGAGATTCACAGGAGGAGGCTGGGGCCACATAATAGGGTTGGTGACAGCAACCAGGAACTGTGGACAGGAGGATGGAAAGGAAATGAGAGCTGGGAACAAAAGTTCCTGGCTGTCTGAGTACCGATGCCCCCATTTCTCGACAGGGTTAAGCTCTGCCCTCAGCTACACGCGTGTTGTAACTTCACTGAACCCAATAAGGCAGCATCGGCTGCTGCATTACAGAGATAATACACAGCCAGCTGCAGATAGCGGGCATGAGCCACAGCCTAATGCCATCACTGTCTCGCTGCTGACCAGAGCAGGCTTTGAAGAAGGCCCTGGGAGAGTCGACACGCACGTCCCTCCCAAAGGATCGGTCCTGATGACATGCGCAACTCCTGCTCTGTGATGCCAGCAGAACACTAACTATGCAAAACCCGATCCGTTGCCAGTCCAAGCGTCCTCGACTCCCACCGAAAGCAAAAGGAGCGGAGGAAGCTCGGAAATGAGCACGAGGCAGAAATGGGGAAGGGTGCAGCAAAGGGCAACCCAAATCGTGAGGGTCACAGAGAGGTGGCAAGAGCATGGAGATCAGGACTGTTCAGAGCGAGCAGGTGAATAAGAGGTGTGTAAAATAATGAATGATAAAAAGACTCCTTCTTTATACAGCTCGGTTTCCAAATGACAAGAGGTTTGGCATGGCTGTTCCACTCTCGCTGTCTCTTTACGGCTCATCTTCTTTGAAAGTCCAGAGTAGTTCTCAGGTGGGATCAAATATAAGCAACCTTATTATTTTTCCCTTATGCTTTTGAGGACTTGGTAGACCTTGCCATCTTTCCAGCAAAGCCTCCTCTCTAGACTGGCACATTTCTCCCGCAGTTCTTTCTCTCTTGGCAGCAAGAATGCAAGCACCTTGCTTCGCACTATACCTCGGTCTTCTTCTTCCCTCAGCCTTTGCTCCATGTGGTGGCTGCTGGTTTCGAGCCTTGTTACCACCTCCATCATGTAGCTGAGTGTGGTCTTCACTTGATGGAGCAGCCCGCTGACTTCTTGCTTGAAATCCTGCATGTCTGTCTGCACGATTTTTAGTTGTCGCCGCAGCTTTTCCACGTCTGCCACGTGCTGGCTGCACATGGCAGATGCCAGCGTGGAGATGAGATGTCCGGTGGGAGGGCGACTCATCTCCATTTGTGAACTCATCAGTGTGTCCGTGGTCACTGGAAGAGTCTCTCCATTGCTCAGAGTGGCTGTCCTCTTCAGTGAGTGGATGTAGTTTGCCATCAGAGCTAAGCAGGGTAGATAGCAGCTGCAATTCAGTGGTAGCAAGAGGGAGTCCTTCATGCCAGCTTCCTCTATCCCATCCCTAGAAGCCCTTCTTGAAGTGCAGTGGTTGAGGGCAGAATCAGATTGTGACCTCAGAGATAACTCATAAGTGACATGAGTTCATTTACATACTAGGGAACTGTTGATTAACTTGGAGGCAACTTGCTCGTCTCTCTTCAGCACATTTTCTAGGGCAGTGGTCACCAAACTTTTTTGATCGCGCACCCCTATCAGTAAAAAATTTTTGAGCATGCACCCCCAATATATGTATATTTATATAAATAGAAGTAGAAATAGAAGTTCTAATATTTTCTTCCCGCACCCCAATGGATCGTCTTGCGCGCACCCCACTTTGGAGACTACTGGTCTAGGGTTTTGTCCAGTTTCGTTTTAAAACTCTCAAGCAACCAGGTTTCCCCTGCTTCCGCAAGGAGACACTTCCACTGCCTAATACATCTCCCCATCAGGAATTTCCTGACTGAGACGAAATGTTCCTTTTCTTAGTATCATTCCATTAGTCCTAGTTATACTCTAGGGTATCATACTAAGCAATTCCACTGTCTGGTTGGTGGGAGGAATAATAATAATGCTGAGTTTTGCTTCTGCTTGAAAAGCCTAATCCCACAGCTATTCCCATTAAATGTAGTCCTCGTTACAGCACGGCTGTGAAATGCATTACAACCTGGATTTTGCATTGCTCTTGGAAGCCACCAGAAGCTTGTGTAAGCTCTAGGGAATGTGCATTAACCTAGTCTCAGAAGGGGAGAGATATAAAGGCATTTGGGATTGAAACAAGAGTTTCAGCAAATCAGAGTTCATACAATGGGATGTTATTTATGCAGCTCTTTGGCCATGCCAGCACAGTGGACTATAACACTATTGCCAGGCTATTCACTCCTTGAACTTCTGCAAATGTTAGCTAATTGACTCGAATCCTGCAAAGACACGCTCAGGCCATAGGAATGTAAGGGCCATCACACTGGATTAGACCCCGACACCTATCCAGCTTGTATCTCCTTCTCCAACGGAAGCCAGCAAGAGACACTTCAATCTGCTCCCCATCCAAGCCTTACTCTTGTATGACAGTCCTATTGCTGTTCATTACAGTCTGCATGGAAGCATCCCATTCTTCTATGGACCACCATCGAGTAGAAATTTCTAATGATCCCATCCAATATATTAATGCTACTTACAATGCCAAGCTCTTGCAGGGCATAACCCAGCACCCACTAAACTCTATGAAACAACTCCCAACGGTTTTAATAGCCTTCGGATGAAGCCAGTATACAGCACGCTGCATTTTCAAAACCCTATGCAAACCCCACACGTAGTGCTCTTAGGTGCATCCTTAAGGATGTATGGGCATCAGCTGACACTGTGGCAACCATATTTGTTTGAGGAGGTTTTTGGCTTGGATTATGAAGACCCTAACTATCCTGGTGACATCAGTGCTGTGAAATAGCACGATTTTCCTCCCGTAGACTAAAGTGGGACTTTTGCATTCTCCACTAGGAAGAATGAATAGGGGTGTCTTGTTGCTTGGTCCTTCAGTACACTAAAGGAAAAGCGAAGAAAGAATGCATGCCCTGGAAAACACAATGGTGGGTATAAATACACACTCCTCATCTGAGAAAATCTGCTGGGCAGGACCTTTGTTGTGCTTAAGAGAGGGGAAAAATAAGGGAATGGGAAGCATCTTCAGAAAAAAAAGAGCTAAATATAGCCGCGCAAAACCGGGGGGGGGGGGGGGGGGAAGGCCCAGGATGC
>NW_017729012.1:4537094-4538158 GCF_001723915.1 Gavialis gangeticus
AGCCGCGCAAAACCGGGGGGGTGGGGGGGTGGAAGGCCCAGGATGCCTTTCTTCTTCCCGATATAACTGCAGGAACATTCACGTAATCTCGTGTGCGCCTGCCCCCGCTGCCCGGGTCAGAGCTCCAAGAGGCTGTAACCCTATACTGTCAGTTTGCATGAGAATAACTGTGAGGCTAAGTAATTAAAGCAGCCGCATCATACCAGGGCTCCGGGGCTTGGTCAGGTTACCATCAGCTGACAAAGGACCAGGTTGATTTCAGCCCCCCAAATCAATGCCAAGAAATTGAAGTAATGACTGTTTTTTAGTGGAAAGCCTGTGAACAGTGCAAATATATAACATGGACAAGCTTGTCACATGCTCGGGGCAAAGAAAGAAACGCCACTGGATACAGGCACTACTTCTGCGTCGTGTGTTTGAGGTTAAACGTGGCGCACAAACGCTTGCTAATACAAAACAGACTTGTAATAAACATGCCATTCCCATTATCTGCCCATTCGTTCCCACTGATTGCAGAAGCACCTACTGGTGAGTAGAAGAAGTGTGTATTTTTTTTTTTTATCTGGAGGATAGCAGGGGAGCACGAGGAGCATTTCAGTAGTGTTTGCAAGGGGGCTCATTTACAATAGTGGCAAATGTCTATCAGTGAAGAAGACAAAGCGCTGCTTAGATGAGCAATACACCATAGCAGTCACTTGAGTGCAATAACACATGCACTCCCAAAGTGTTTTCAAGGAATGAAAAATTAACACAACCGTATAGGATGGTTTACAAAGGCCTGCGTCACGAGATTCCCTATTATTCGGTACGCCCAGCATGAAAGAGTAAGAGCAGATGAAGGTGAAGGAACAGGTCGACAGGCTGGATACTTTCAAGTCAGCCAGCCCTGATGGGTTACACCCCAGGGTACTCGAGGAGCTGGCGAGCATCATAGCCCAGTGCCGGCTCGGGTCTTCGAGAGCTCCTGGTGCTCTGGTGAAGTGCCCGATGATTGGAAGAGGGCCAATGTCGTGCCAATCTTCAAGAAAGGGAGGAAAGTAGATCCGGTAAACTACAGGCCCATC
>NW_017729012.1:4538190-4542046 GCF_001723915.1 Gavialis gangeticus
AGATGCTTCTCAAGCAGATCCTGGGACGTCATTCTCCCCTTGTACTTGGCCTTGGTGAGGCCGCAACTGGAGTACTGCGTCCAGTTTTGGGCTCCACAATTCAAAAAGGATGTGGAGAAGCTTGAGAGAGTCCAGAGAAGAGCCACGCGCATGATCAGAGGGCAGGAAAACAGACCTTATGATGAGAGGCTGAGCCATGGGACTTTTCAGCCTGGAAAAGCGCAGGCTCAGGGGTGATCTGGTGGCCACCTATATGTTTATCAGGGGTGCTCCTCAGGATCTGGGGGAACGACTGTTCACCAGAGCGCCCCAAGCGATGACAAGATCGAACGGTCACAAACCCCCCATGGCAGGGGGTCGGACTAGATGATCTGCTCAGGTCCCTTCCGACCCTAGAAACTATGAAACTATGAAACTCCACTGTGACCAGTTCAGGCTGGACATAAGAAATAACTTCTTCGCTGTCCGAGCCCCCAAGGTCTGGAGCAGACTGCCACCAGAGGCGGTTCAAGCGCCCACTTTGAATGCCTTTAAAACACATTTGGATGCTTATCTTGCTGGGATCCTAAGATCCCTGCTGACTTCTTGCCCCTTGGGCGAGGGGCTGGACTCGATGATCCTCTGGGGTCCTTTCCAGCCCAAATGTCTATGTCTATGTCCAGATACAGACATAGAAAAAACTAATTCAGTGGTTGCTGAGAGTGGGGAGATCTGAGTTTTATCCGTCTCCCTGATCTCCCACAGGCAAGTTATTTCACTGCCCCATGGCTCAGTTTTTCCATCTCTAAAATGGGAAGGATCCCACTGAAGTCAGAGGAGAACTGGACCCATAATCCAGACCAGTCACAACCTCAGTTTTCCGAGTACCCAAGATATTCCAAGCACTTTGACCCCCACAAAGATATGCTGCGTGGGCAAAGAAGCATTCATGCAATGGGATCAAGTAATAACAAACTGATCTAATGTTAGAGATGTGATGCACGTGTATACACGGGACTTAACGTACCTAAAAGCAAAAGTGCCGAAGAGGAAGAGAATCTGCCCAGGGTCTCTGAAAAGCTCCAGCAGTCTTTCTGACAAAACTTCTGAGTTCACAATGAAACCATGGACGATTCACATGGGTTGGAGCCTCGGCTGCAAACGTTTCACATGGCCCTAGCTAGAAGTTTGTTGGGAAGGGATTCAGAATATAAAGCCGTGGGGACAGCATCCGCGTTCCTCTGAAACCCCCCCAAATATTGTACACGTACCCAGAGTATTACGACAAGCATGCTCGATACCCCGATTCCAACCCCATTTCCCAAGCACTTATAAAATTTTCATTACAGATTACTGCCCTGTCGTGGAACAGAGGGCAACTTTATTAGAAGACACTGCACAGCAGTCTAGCAACAGAAGAATGCGCTGGTTGACAGTTATAGATATTCCTCTGTGAGATAGGGCAGAATGCTGGAAATGAAACAGATTATATAAAAAATGTAATTCAGAGCAATTTCTAGTAAAGAGTCAAAGAACCATATAATTCAACATTTATATAGACAAGGCTTCAAGGGAGCTCTTAAAAAAGAGACTGGAGGTAATGTGAAGAAACTCTGGCCTGATTTTTTTCTTCTATTTTTTGTGTCGGTCGTGTTGGCTTCAACCGCATCTACCCTCCGGCAAAACAGCGCAGGAAATGCCCCCTGCTTTTATTGCCCTCGTTGCATTGGTGCTACTTACTTCGTCCCCCTCTATTCTGTTCTCGTACTGCGCTCCTCTTGACATGAGGGCAAGCCGTGAATTTTGCAATTGCTCGCGTTGCCGGGGCCCTAACGTCTTTGTATGCTAGCTCCGAATAGGGTATTATCTTCCCCAAATGCTGCTGTGCGCCGGCACTCCCCCCTCCTCATTGGCGGCGCTATAAAAAGAACTTTCAAAGAGCGGGCGAGAAGACAATCCTTTTTCTCCGTGATTAATTAAGGCCCAAATGGAACCCCAAGGCAGGGAACAGTGAAAATACCTGTATAATTTCCAAGGTGTTGCAGCTGCGCCAATGTTCCTCAGCCCTGTGACTTTCCCCCAATGTCGTTTGTCATAATTTGACACTGATAAAGAGCTTCTCTGGCACTGTGTCTTTGCAAGGCAGTGAACATATCCATATCAAAGCCACCTGAATCATCCTTTTAGAAACAATCTGCTGCATTTTTCTGGCCTAGTTTCCTTTCACATCTCAAACTGCTATTCTTCCCCCCCCCATACCCCTCACACTCACACTCACACACACACACATACATGCATGCACTACCCCCTTGGCCTGGCTTTCTCCTTCCCCTTTCCCTTTTTCTACAGCTCTGGTGCTCCTCTAGAGGCTAATGATTAAATATTCTTTGGGAAAATGGTAAGGGGTCACTGGGGCTCCACGTTTCTCAGTATTACAACTTTTAAAACTCAGATTAATGTAATCCATCAACCACAAATACACCCCTGCTAGCATTTTAATTAAAACATGTAGGACGGCTTTGTGGGACCGGAGGAGTATTTGCCAACAGAAGCTCTATGCTCTGTACTCCGCGAGGGTAAATCCAGCATTGCTTTGCAACGGTCACAGGTGTGACAGGGATTTTGCACCGGTGGAACAGTGCAGAGTTTGGCCCCAAACGTGCTGGATAAGCTTAATTTTTCTCTGCTCCGTGCCAGGTAGCATGGAAAGCAGCCATGTGTAAAATAACTGCAGAGAAAGGTCTGAGCAGAACAATTTAGTGGCCCTCGCTAGCCTGGAGCTGCCGTAACGTTCTGCTGAGTAACATAAAGCCAGACTTCCTCCCAGCACAGCAGAACACCATGTCTGCATGTTGGGATGTCAATGTGAATTATATGAGCTTACCAAAAAAACCTGCATCCTTCCTGAGTTACTTAACAGGCAAGCCGGTGGATTACTGCTTACAGTAATCGGTACTTCCGCGTTCTAGGTCACCTTCTGATCTGAAGGACCCTGAAGGAGATGAACAGGGAACGTCAACATGCTGGGGGTGGGGGGCGGTCCAGCACCGCTTTTGTCTTTACAATGGCACTATAATGAGAGCCTAATAAACAGCGTTTTCTTATTTTTGAAAAAAAACACAGACAGGGCTGATAAAGTTACCAATTCATTAGCCTCCCATCACATATGTAGCTTCCATATTCCCCAGCCATATGGTCAGCAAAACATGAGGACATCTACAAAGGCTTTATTACCGTCAGCCACCAAATTAAAGAAACCACAGAGATGGCATGGGAAACATCTGATTTCAGAGCATTTCTGGGGGCAAGGAGCACGGACTGCATGTGCAAAGGACAGGTGACGTGGTGGGCATCACTCCTACTCGGGATTGCCGCAGACAAGATTTTAACCGTGATCTTGTCCCACCCCTGAGCCTCCAGACTAGATCCATACCCCTCGAATTTACCTGCCTGGGTGGTAGACAGAGCATCTGCTTCCACCATTCTATGAATAAATTTGCCATCCAACTAATTAAATCTCTCAGGGGGCTGCGCTGCACGTCCAGCAATTATAAGCACATCTGAGATGAAACTTCAGCCAGCCATGTACAATCAGGAGGTTCTCCCCGCTTCCACGATGAGTGTGCAGCTCTAGCCACCACAAAGAGCATCTGCGGATGGTATTAGAGGGCCATAAATAGATGTTAAGTGACCATATGCAGCTGCTGATGGCAGTAATCTGTAAAAGACGTCCCTCGCTTTCACTGAGCAACGCACGATGCCACATAAAGGCATGTAAAAAGGAAGCCCGTCAAAAAACAGAAGAGGTTTTTCTGTGTTAGGAAGATGGGAGTCTTTGATGAAGGCCCTTAGATTCTAAATGAAAAAGAGAACAGAT
>NW_017729012.1:4547046-4571027 GCF_001723915.1 Gavialis gangeticus
AGCAACGCACAATGCCACATAAAGGCATGTAAAAAGGAAGCCCGTCAAAAAACAGAAGAGGTTTTTCTGTGTTAGGAAGATGGGAGTCTTTGATGAAGGCCCTTAGATTCTAAATGAAAAAGAGAACAGATTTCTGGGCCATTGCACAGGTTTTCTTTGAAGGGCGATGGGCTTTGCATATGGCTTTTAAGTTGTAATTCAGAAGGAAAACCATGCAAGGCTCTCTAGCCTGGGCGGTAGCAATGATACCCTGGGAAGATCAGCGCCAAGAGGAATGCAAAGCACATACTTGTCAATGGACTGCGTCTTCTCTGCTGGGATATTCCCAGCTGAAGGCACTTGTCATCACAGGCAGGAGTTTGCTAAAGTGCTGCCATCAGCATTTCCCCTCTCCTTAACAGCTGAGCACCAGTGGGCTGCTGCCCTCTACTCTGGAGGAGGCTGCATCTTAGCGTGGGTTCAGATGAGTCCACTCCACCGCAGGAGTGAGCGATATCATTAAGATGCACAGTAGTTTCATTGTTCACTGCCGTGATGTCCCTGAAGCATTCATGTGCCATGTCCAAATTGAGTGATGACGACAATGATGATGATGAAAGACCAAAGTCATTAGCAAACAAGGTCTCCAATGTAATTTGGCCACCTTACTACCTATTTCCTTCCTTGCACCAAGACATCCTGTTTCTAGTTTACATCTCCCACTCCTTCCAAGAAACAAGACTTGGATGACAAGAAGACAACAAGAAAAACCTGACCGCCGCCAGAGATCAGTAACACTGAGACCCATTTCCAGATCCTGAGCACTGTGCGTGTTTTCTAACAAGCAAATGACTCATTCCTTAGGCTAAAGCTCCATTTGCAATTCAGTAAAACACAGCAGGCAGGTTTGTGCTCCTCCTGCATTAGCTGACCTGTGTCAGCATTTTCTCTCTCAGCCCTGTAGGCTTTTTAGTATAAAAATCAGAGGAGTTTTCAAAGCCTTAATGGCTTTGAAAACAACATGGAGAGCTCTCTTTTCCGTGGAAGAGGTTAATGATCTCCCTCTGCTCCGGGACTAAACTGGACCCAGTAATAAATAATCAGGTATAAAGTATCTCCTAGAGTCATGCAGCAGAAAGACCAGATAGGTGATACAAGGCATTTGCACTGCTCATAGCCACTGCGAAGTGAGAAATGTTCGGAGCAAACACGGTCCATTGGAAAAATACAGCCTGCAATTAAAACCGTTTCTAAATGGAAGGAGATGATATCTTGCCTTGCTTGGATGAATATTTCAAGCCTCGGTTAGAATTAGCACTGAAGCACTCATCTGCAAAGGTCCTTTTCCCCGACTCCTACCTTTCATCTTGCGGCCTTAATGAAAAAGTACCAGGGGCCCGATCCCATACAGAACTCTTGTAGAAGTCAGGGATGGTCTTGCGAGAGTGAGATTATTCTCACGCAAGCGCCTTGGAGAACCAGAGGTAACAGGCTGGTTTCCCTTGGTCCTGGCTGACAGTGGTAGGTTTAATAGAAATTCATCTTCAGGAAGAGAAGCAAAACCAGGCAGTGCTCTACCAGCTCCAAGATGGTCCTTTGGCTAGAAGCTGCCACCTGTCACCTCCTCCGTGCTTGCTAGAAGTTATCCAAGGACGGTGCCGCCTAGGCACTGTGGGCTTCCAAAGTGGAACAACACTTGGTGCAACATCCCTCCCCTTCTGCAAGGGAGAAGACGTCGGCAGCTCCAGTTTCAGAATAAATTACCAGATTTTGCACTTATCCAAGACACCTTCTCAGTGCGAGATTGCTCACCCTTCTGACTCCCCAACTTCTGGCACTTCTTCACAATGAGCTGTTTTAGGGACATGCATTTTGAACATAAAAGTTACATGGCTCAGCACTTTATACTTGATACATGCTCTGTCACAGGTGGCCAGTATCCTAACATCAAGAGAGAGGCACCTATCAAAGGGCCTTCTCTCATCTCACATCCCTGATCTTTTTATACTTGTAAAAATGCTATTTATTGGCCTACCTTTTCTGAAACGGTTAGCAAGTGGAGTTCCCCAACTTTCAGGTCCCTCCTTGATATGGTTTTCAGAGGTTGATCAGAGCACTTTCTGAAAATCAGGCCTTTCTCAGGTATCTTGAGTTTGAAAATTGAGCCCAGTCTCTTTCCTTTCTCCCTTCAGTCCTTTTTTTCTGCCCCCGGCTTCCACAAGCCCTTTTAGCCTTACTCTTCAGTTCCTCTCTTTTTGCTGTTCTCCTAAATATGATCAGCCCCGTCAGCCACTTTTCTGAGCAACCTGAAGCTCTTCGCCCTTCAGATACACCTTCAAGTTCTCTCCTCTCAGCATCATGCCCACGGCACACCACCTCTCCAGCGTCGTCTGCTCCTGCTTTTGTGCTTGGCCTTGTAGTACCCCATAACCAATCCAGATCTCACCAGATCTGTTCTAAATAAAGCGACTCCCGTGACTTTCTCGCTGCATCCTTCCCCTTCCTCCTAACTAGCTGTTGAGGAGCACTGCAGTCAGAGGGTATGATTACAGCACGGGTAGACACGGCTGGCTTTGAACTAGCTGGCTTGGTTATCAACCATGTGGCAGCCCAGGACAGTGCCAGGTACGTACTGGGTTCATACTGGGTATGTACTTGCTTGGCCAGGATGTCTGGAAGTCAGCGTTTCCACAACGTTACTGCTACTGATACCTAAGATAGCTGGATGAATGATAACTATGACATGTCTACACCTGCTGCAATCACACTACCAATTACTGTACTGTAGGAACATACTCTTGGTGCACATTATGGGTAATATAATGCCCAGCCTCCAAGGTACTGAGCAGCTTCAACTTAAGATGAACCTAATGAGCTTCTAGGTCATTCATCACTCTGGAAGTGCAGCTCTTATACTGCAGGATCCTTATAGCAGGGCCACTGGCTTTTCATCTTCCTGCAGAAAACCATGCCAAGCTATGGTGTTGTCTGAAGAGAAATAAATATGTAGTAATGTTATAAACAAACTAAGCAATAGATTCCTATTTCCCACACTGCTTTCTCAGTAGTTTTGGCCCCTGATTTAAGCCAAGTGACCCTCTGCGGCAAATTTTCACATGCTACTTCTTCACTGGTGCACCTAAAGAGATATTTGCATACACACATGGGTAGCTGCGGAGGTAGTTTGCCTTTGCAAACAGGTGGGTATGCAAATAATGCGCCTTGAGCTTCGAAGCCTCCATTGAAAATTGAATGCAGAGTGACCCACCCTGTTCATCTGAAATAGGAGACCTGGTCCAGCCTTGAAAGTACAGGACTTTAACTTACCAGTTCTCAAAGGCTGGGGTGATAAGATCTGGATGGGGATTGCTGACGGACGGTGAGGGCCGGCAACAAAGAGTCCACCGGGGATGACATCTGAAGCACTCTGGAGCGCTCTGGCTGCGAGAAGTCCGGTGCAAGTCAGGGGTGACAACTGAGCTGCTCTGACCCTGCCATTTCTAGCCCGCACATACAAAGGGAGGCGGGAATCAATCAGTCACGGATGGCAGAGGGTTGCCATCTACATGCACCTTGCTCTTCCCCATGTGTTGTTTGCAAAGGGGGGACGGGTCAAAGTTCACATCAAATGTCATTAATCATCTTCCTGAAGGCTGTGCGCTTATTGGACAGTTCTATTAATCAGAGACCTATCAGACCTACAGCCTGGTTAGGCCTCCATTGTCCTGTTCCCTACCTATCATAGAAAGATAAGATTATCAGTGACGAGCGGGACACCCATTGAGTAACACTGGAATGGAAGAATAGGGCTTTTATTTTTTTTTTTATTTATCCTCCTGTCTCAAAGATGAGCTGTTTCTTGTCTTGTCAAGCCACATCCTTTTCTTTAAAGAATCAGCTTTAAGAATCCAATTTGTCAAGCCGGACAATCATTTGAGAATCCATAAAAAGCCTGGGCGACTTTATCAAAAAAAATAAATCAGAGGGTTTTAAATGGTGACTGAAAGGGATTTTGAAAATAGGTTGAGTGCCTACATCAATTAATCTTCAGAGAGCTGGGGCTTTGTGAAGATGAAGTGGCAGAGAAGTGTCAAAGGCTAGTTACTGGGTTTTAGGAGATAGAAGATATTGATATTTTCTCTCTCCTTTTTCTGCTCCCTCCCCCTCTCTATTTCACCCACCTCACAGCACAGGAGGTAAAGCAGTCAACGTTTCGAGAGTAGAGAGAGGTAAATGGGAATGCTCACCATCTCAGAGGTAATTTATCTTGAAAAGAGATCAAAGTTTCTCCCCGGGGCCTCAGTTTCCCCATCTTGCCAGTGAGGACTGCAACACACAAGATGGGGACATCAAGAAGAGTATCAGCAAAGGAGCCCAGGTATAGCATTCAGATGCAGAGTCCCAATGTGTCAGGCTGGATAAGCCCATCACCGCCTGAGAGTCCAGATAGAGGAGGGGAGAGTAGTTTGAGGTAGGACGTGCAATGATGGGGTATCTGTGCTTGAGAAACTTCGGCCGGGAGCAGTGCTGGTACCTGAACTCTGTTCCCCACGGACTTAGGACAACGCAGGAGCTGCTGTCATGCCACCCTTTTTCTGTGCTATGTGTCCCTTGGCACCTTCAAAGGCCTGTCCTCTCCAGAGGCGCATGCCTGCCCTTCCTATGTACTGGACCGAGCCCAGCCAGAGTAAAGCCGTTGTTCAAACCAGCCTGCAGGTAGCAGGGGAACTAGGGCGCTCGTGACTCTTAGCAGGTGCTGGGGGACAGAGCTGTGGACAATCAAATAGTACCTCTCTATCGAAGTGTCCATGCGTTAAAACTGCAGGGCACCAAACCAGAAGGGACAGGCATGAAAATGAATGTGGGCCCAACTACAGGCTTGCTCATCTGATCGTCACAGCTCAGGGATGCGCCTGTAAGGGTAAAGGAGATGCTGCCCACTGGCAACAGACCTTTATTCCCAGATGCCTGTGGATGCAGGACCCCCTCCAAAGCCACTGGTCCTTGCCGAATGTTTCTGGGGTTGTTCAAACCCCTGGACAGGCAACGGTGCGGAGTGGCAGCTGTGAGAGCGACCGCATCCACTGGTCGTTGTACACGGTACCTATGGGACCCCACCAGAAAACCACTGCGGCATACGGGGAACCACTCCCGGCTACTCTGCCCTTTCCTAGATGTGGGCCTGGGGTGGGTTGCAATGAAGAGCGCCAAATCCTTCAGAGCTGCCAGTGCTGAATAGGAAAGGTATCTCCGAGACTATGACGTGTGACTGGTCCACCCAACCTTCGTTGTACCTCTGCTGGAAGCATTTCACTGAGAAAGCGGGATGTTGCTGAATGAGACCTAAGTGCTCTGACCAGGGAGCTTGGTGCTGTGAACTGCTGATGGTTATTGAAGGAACATCAGTCATACACAGCACCCTCCCTGTACAGATCTCCACACACTAGCCCATAGTGACAAGCACAGGTACCACGTGGCCTCCATTATCTGAGGGTCATGGAAGTATGCTGGGTGATTGAGGGTCCCTCCTGTGTCCTGAACAGGTTTCGAGTAGCTGACCCTTCTCAGATTAACGAGGGGCTTTGCAAAACTGCACTTCAAGGAATGAAGGCAGCGCTCAACCTTCACCGTGCCGTCTGGGAAACCGAGGCACGGATCCGCCGCGCGATTTGCCCGATGTCACGCAGCAAGCGAGTGGCACAGCCTCGAATCCGCGTTTCTACTTCTGCGCTCTGACCGCGAGACCACGCTGAGGCTGCCAAACTCAGCTCACATCGCATGCCGAATATCCAGCTCCTCAGCTCCTTCAGAAAATGGGCCCTGCGTTTTACCCACAGACACTATTCCTCTTCGCTGGCTGTTTATGCTGCAACTACTTAACCAGCTTATCCTTGAGATACCTTGTTAGCTCCGTTCTGGAAGGCAGAGCAGAGCTGACACAGATGTTTTAAAGCAGGTAGAGATTCCTGAGGTGCTTTATGAAACCTGACAATCCAACCATTCTCCATTACACGCTTTTTGTTTAGCCGCTATTTGGAGAGGGCGGAGAGAAAGGGAGGGGAAAAAAAAAGATAAATAGCTTCAGTTAAAATCTGGGATCTGAGAAAAAGTATTGAAAGCCTGAAGAGGGGCCTCAGGGCTTACAAAATAAAATGAAGAACTTGGTAAATGAGGTGTTTGACTGAACATATACAGTCCCTTGAAATAGCAATGGATTTCCCCGAATGCTTAATAAAAGCTGACAGCCCATATTGTTCTTCACTTTCTAGTTATACCGCTACCCTGGGAAGTGCGTGGCCAGGGGATTGGAAGCCTAAGGTAAGGGCATCGAGACTGAAAAAACACAATCAAGAATTAGAGTGACTTAGAGGGCAAGGGGATGAAGGCAAGGGACTGGGGAAAAAAAGAAAAGACCTTGGGAGCAATAAAAGCACCAGGGCCCAGACAAGAGGCCGTGCTGCCACTCACCGATACCGACAGCCGAACGCACAGAGCTCCAGATGGCTTTTTGTTTTAGTGCAATAAAAAATTTAATCTGACAGGCGGCGGTGGGGCCACAAAATAATAATAACACAAATAACTTTTTTTTTTTTTTTTTTTAAAGGACCTAATGCCAGGATCAAAGACATCCTGGTGTGCTGCAAAGGAAAGAGGCTGTTTGTTTCTCAATGCCACTATGAGTGTGCTCACTCACTTTAAAATGGCATTTCATTCCGGGAGGATAATGTAAGGCCTCTTCACCTGTTTTCCAGGCTTGGGAAATGGATCTGAACTGGAAACGGGCCAGAAATGTTGAAAGTTTGGGCTCTGAAGAGAAGGTGATAACTCTGCCAATTAAAGAGGGATGGGGATTTTTTTTCTTCCTTCCCTGAATACTTTTGCACTGTCATTAGGTAATGATATAAAGACCAGGCCTCCTGGTGCAGCTTAATTGCTCCTATACGGAAAAATGATGAGCTCTGTTACAGGATATAGGCTCTGTCTAGGATACTAGCTGCCTTATTAATAGATGATACCGACTCGGTTTAATTCTCCTGCTCCAGGAAAAACAGAAACGCAATGAAACCCCAATTCAGCAATGTACTTAAGCACGTGCTTCATTCTTAAACAGAGCTGGACTTAAGCACCAGTTTATACCTAATAACATACTTATGGGCTTTGCTGAACTGGGGTTTCAAACACTGGCAAAAAGTGGGGTTTATATCAGTCCATCTTTCATTTCTGTATATATACATGGTTTTGCTCTTACTGAGTGTGTCTACATGTGTATTTACTGTGCAATAAGTTACTGTACAGTAAGTGGCTTTTACACCAGCGTTTACACATGCAGGTGTTACAGCACAGTCTTGCTGTGTGTGGACTGACTTGGGACTAACTTTAGTTAGTCCCAAGTCAGACACAGAGTTACTGCACAGTAAGGTGTCTACACGTGCCGTACTGCCCAGTAACTATTCAGGCATAAATGTGCTACCTGCATGACGCAGGTAGCAAATTTACACCCAAATCAGAGTAAGTCACCACAGTTACTGCGCAGTATTGGCACGCACATGTAAAAGCGTGCCTGTAGTGCACAGTGATTTTTGGTTATTGCATAGCAACCTAAGTTACTGCACAGTAATAGTGCATGTGTAGAAACACCCACTGATACCCAGTGTTGGTACCCCTGTATTTTTTTCCAGCACTGAACTATTCCTAGTGTAAGCCTGGATCAGGTTACCCTATGGGTAAAAATGTATACTGCATTAATTAGCATGGGTTCCAGTCCAGATCCCAGGTCTCCCCTCTCCTAAACATCAAGAAATTTCCCATCTGGATTTAGAAGCAAAGGCTCCTTCTCAGGCCCGAGGAAGGGCACTTGGGTTTATCTTCATTGCACTTAACTTGGGTGCTAGGTACTCAAATGGGAGCAGCCACACTGCAAAGCCTGATTGTGAGTGACTGCGTTTTCCAGTTGTAGTCTATAAGATGTAAAAAGTCAGACCCCTACCAAAAGGGGAATGTAACTTCACATATTCTGGGCTGCAATTCAGTTACTGGGAGCTGAAAGAGTTTGCTGCAAGCAGGATGCCTGCAGAGCCAAGGCTGCACCATGGGCCAGTGTGATCTGAGCTGGCACAACACTGCACAGCCCAACAACCACTTCCAGTGTGCATGGGGCTTTAGGGCTAACTGCACCTCTGAGCCCTTTCCGGGTATCCTGGGATGCAATTCCCTCAGATGCCAGGCCTTAAGCCAAGGGACTTTAACACAGCCTCTGCGTGTCTGCCTGGCTGCGAACGTGGCTAGACTTAGCTTATCCAGCCCCCACCCCTCTAGTGTATCAGTAAGTGGGCTGCCATCACAAGAGCATGTCCATTTTCCTGTCTACATGCAAAGTTCCCGTTACCTAAGACCTTTCTACAAATCAAGAGAAAAACTTTTCCATTTTCCTAAGCAATGACCAATGACCCCTGAAGGCTTGCAGCCCTGCGCGTCAAAAGCTCCCTTCATACAGCGCGCAGCTGTCATTTGCATTCACTAAGGGTTCGAATGGCCGAACTCAATTCCCAAATAACTGGCGGTTATCGTGGGAGAGCAGGCAGCGAGGAAGGGAGGCTCTGACGGAAATTGATGGCAACAGAAAAAGCAAGATGTACAAATGGCTTGAGAAAAGGCATGATGAGATGTGACTGAGCGGAGTCCTGGGACTGGAAAGCAGTAAAATGGGAAAAGACCACCTGGACGATGAGAAAGCATTTGTGATTGTTTGGTAAAAAGTGGAGCTAAAGCTCATTGGAATGGACAAGGCAATCTGGTGGCCGCGCAGAGCTCTGATTGCTTCCAGCGTGACGGAAGCGAGCAGGGCAAGCTTCATCGCATCCGCTCTCACTTAAACTGTAGGTTCGCTGGGGCAGGACTTTGTCTTCAGGTTTCTGTACACTGCTAAGCAACCGTAATTATCACCTCTCCTCGGAGAAAGCCCAGGTGAGAAGTGGCCCAGTGATGAAAGTGAAGACAAGCTTGCTTTAGTAGATACATTTATAGGCTACCTTCTTTTTTCAGTACTGAACCACTGTCCCAAGGTAGGTGCAAGATCTCTGCGAAGTGGGAAATGCCATCTCTGACATAAGGCAGTGGTCCCAAAAAACTGCGAACTTTAAATATCTCACGGTGCTTCTTACAGGGGTGTTAACTCTGGTGTCCAGGCCAAATCTGCCACAGGCAATAACATTCAGCATTGTTAACAGGCTTTGTTCCACAAAGACATTTTTGCAGGGAAATTGGGTTTTCAGCTAACTGAATATTTCCTGGGAAAGAGCGTGCTTCCCTCGGGGGGGGGGAGGTATTTGATTTTTTACTGGAAAGCTGAATGTGTTTGCTTTCAGCTGCATTTTATTTTTCCAGTTTTTGACAGCCACTTTCTTTTAGAGTGAGTGAACAAGAACATTCGATGACCAGCTCTGCTCATAGATAGTCTCCTGCCTTTTCAATTAGCCATAAGACCCTGCACTTCATCTTCTAAACTGCCACACAGAGTCAGTGTCTGCTGCTTAATAGCTGCTTAGATGAAGTGATTCCTGACTTTGGAAGGCATTAAATAAATGTAAGATGCACTACCGCAGAAATAATGGCCTTCAAATCCAAAACTACAGGAACCTACCTAGCAACCTAACTCTACTAGTTCAGCCATCCAACACAACGTGGATAAATGTGCGGATGCAACTCCCTCTGCTAGAAAGCAACTCAACCAGAGCGCACGTGTGAATCAGTTCACCAGACAGATGTTCCTCACTGGTGTCCCAATGTTCTCCACCAACATGAAGTCATTGGCTTGCGTGAGAATAAAGCATGCTGTAACAATTAGATGGGGATACGCAACTAGCAAAAGCCATCTCGAGTTGAGGAAATAACGCTTTCAAATGGAAATAATAGCTTGGATTTCCCAGTCTGAACCTTTCAGTCTGGTCTGCTTCTTTGGAATTTAAAAGTTAGCAGAAATTCACCATTCCAGGACAGCTGAACAGAGGTAGTTTTGCATTGCCTGGTTCAGCCAATGCTCTATGGTTTGATGGTCCTGAACACTGAAGCAGTGTACTTCCAGTGAAGGCAGTGGTGTTATTTGTAAAGGGCTATTTTTGCAAGCATACAGGGATACAAGCTACATCCTTCACTCCTTCCGTCTTTCCTGAAACCTGCAAATCTTAACTCCGCATGAACAGGGCTTTGTATCCTGGGAAAAACACTGTGTACTCTGAGCTTTGAATTCATGCATCCAAAGATTTTCTAAAGGTTACACAAAGGTTAACAAACAATTAATATGTTGGAGCAGCATGCTAGCTCTGTTTGCCTAATTCCTGAAATCTAAAGGCTACCGAGCAACTCAGCAGCCTGATTTGAAATGCTCTGGTTCCTTCAGTACAGTTACACTGGTGCTTCATTCTTAAGCCATGTCCCAAAGCATAACGTTATTTAGCAATGACAATAACAATGAATAGTGATGTTCCACCAAATATCAATTTCTTCCACCTTGGGCACCTGTAAAGTTATTTCATCTCCCCCCCACACACCGTTCAAGAAGCTTGCATGGTGACCTACTGCGAAACTTTGTAGCAACACACTTTTTTTTGTCTTTGTACAATACATTTTATTTTGTTAGCTGTTTCACTTCTCTGGTTATGAACAGAGTTGAAATGTCCAGATGCATTAGCTGAACTAGCTTAGATCTATCCAAGGCACTCCAATCTCTTTAGTTTCCCAGTGTGCACTGGAGATAAGCACTGTTTTACGGATAGGAAAACTGAGGCATGAAGAGATGGCCCAGGATCACAGAATGGCTCTGAGCTAGGAGAGGAACCTGGAAGTCCTGACCCCATCTCTTGCTGAAATTGCTAATACTCCCACCAACAATCACATACAGAACCATTAAAAATAAGGCCTCGTAATGTTCCTGAAAAAGCGCCTTCCTTATATTATTAATTACACCTCAGATTACCAAAGAGTTTTAGAAAATAACATCATTTCTTGGCATGTCTGCTGCTGGCTTTCAGTGGTCTTTCACTCCTCTTAGGTATAGAATTAGACCACTCTGGGCATGTCTACACATGCATTTACTGCTCAGTAACTTACTGTGCAGTAAGCAGGTTTAGGCTGGCATCTACACTTGCAGGCGTTAAAGCGCAGTAACACTGTGTGCGTGGACCAACTTGGAACTCAAGTTCCAAGTGAGTCCGTGCACACAGTGTTACTGTGCAGTAAGGTGTCTACACGTGTATTACTGCGCAGTAACGAATTGGGTGTAAATCTGATACCTGCATGATACAGATATCAAATTTACATCCAAGTCAGAGTGAGCTGCCATATTTACTGCGCAGCATAGGCATGTATGTGTAGACACCGCCCATACTGCACAGTAATTTTCAGTTACTGAGCAGTAATTTCAGTTACTGCACAGTAAATATGCATGTGTAGATGCGGCCTCTGTTTCCGTTTGTTTCTACTGTTTCACTGTCTACTCACCCACTTGACACTTGTCTGAGCTCCGAGACCTGCAAAAGGAAGTTTTAAATCCACTCAAATCCATTTTCATTGAAACGGGAAACAGATATTACTAAGATTTTTGTAATCCTTTATAGCAGGGTAAATACTATTAACAGTGCCCCTCTCATTACTTCAAAATGAAATGGCTCAGAAGAAAGAAGAAGAAAAAATCACCCTAAAATGCTTTGACTTCTGCAATTATATTCCTAAGGAACTTTTTCAAGACAGGGGTCCCAATCCTTCTCTTGCTGAGTCAGTAGCCCCCCGAGTGGCACGTCCGATGCAATGAATATGAGCCAAGTAGCAGACTGCAGCCTTTACAGCTGAAAGCTGCCTGCGAGGGTGGGCTCCAGTTGAGGTGGACACCCCTTGGAAGGAAGAGCAAGGATACAGGAGTAGGATAAAGCCACGAGCATGCCCAGAACCCCAGCATGGAAGAAAGAGGCCACAGGGGTTGGAGCAGAGCTCCTGTTTTTGTGGCCCAGGCCCCATCTATCCTTAATTCCCCCCTGTGAGTGCTGGAGGACTCCAAGCTATTGAACAAACATTGCAAAACCGTGGCTGCTATATTTGCGGTGCACATCCCAGAGCCCCATGCTGCAATACCCTAGCACACATGCCCAGGGCTGAGCACTGACAGCAGCCTTCTCCCCTGTTAGAGACGTAACACTCCTTGCTCTGTGAAAAAGGACAAAACGGATAAAGAGAGACAAACCAGACCTGAACCTACAAGCGGCTTCCCTGCTGCCTTCTCGCAGAGCTACGGTGTTCAGCACCTCCCAGAAAGCGCTAAGTGTCATAGCTGATCAAGCTCAGTGTGGGAATAGGTAGACACGAGGTATGAGACAAAAACAAGACAAAGAGTTCCTCTCCCCAGGAATCAATACAGAAAAGAGTCTGGATTTCCCTGTATCAAACTTCTAGTCCTGAATATAGATTGTTACGGGCCTGTTAAATGGAAGTGGAGCATTACGGCGGCAATAAAAAAGATCCTGAAGAAGAGAGTTTGCAAACATCTGACAATTAGCACAGTATGAAACTCAAGCTGATCTATGAGGCAGCAGATGGCCTTTAGGAATATATCAAACCTTGTCCAACTTGATTAGCGTTTAGCCGATGGAATGTGACAAAGACACCTATTTTGTCAGGTATCGTGGAGGGCTGCTAGAGCTCCCTACTGCTGTTGGGCAGCAGATTTCTCTTTGAGGCCTGTCCTTCAGAGACCTGTGAATCCACGACCGATACAGCACATTAAAGGTTTGCTATTTTTCCCCTGGACATTATCATTATTATTTATTATTTGTATTATGCTAGTCCCCAGGTAGCCTCATTTAGATCAGAGCACCATTGTGCTAGGTGCAGTACAAGCAAGAGACAGTCCCTGCGGCAAAGAACTTACAGCCGGCAACATGGACACAGAGCTGGAGGTGCGGGGGTGTAAGATACAACCAGAACGAACAATGTGATGATTGGAAACACCGTGCTAGTGCAGCGATGTTAGCTGGTGGTGGCGGTATTGAAGGCAATTCATTCATTTGGATTGCTTTTTAGTGGGGTGGCAGGAGAGAATAAGCTCAGCCCCCACTAAGGAAACCTGATGCTGGTGCTTCGTTATCTCCAGAGCAGAGCATGGGTTTGCTTTGCTAAACAATCTCCACCCCTTTCCTCTGCCAAGAAGGATGATGGAAGTGTTGCAGCCCCTCCGGAGGATAGCAGCTTCCACTGCTGGCCTCAGAGCCTGAAATGACATTTAAGAAACAACATGGTGCCACCATCAGAGCCAGGGTGGCAATGACAGCAGGAAAGGTGACTTGTCAATGGATGGATGAAATGGTCGCTCCTGTTTCCTCTGTCCCCCTCCGTGCCAAGAGGCAGAAACATTGAGGCACATTGTGGCCTTTGCTCATGCTAGCTCTCCCGCAGCTGCGTTGCAGGGAAAGCTACAGTAAGATGCCCCCCAGGCAGGGCTCTCTAACACTGTAAAAGCCTGAGGTCACCTTACCAGCAAGCGTGAGACAATCCCAGAGAAGAACTTGGACCACAATGGGAGGAAAAACAAACAAGCAAAAAATACCCCCAAAACCTAGGAAAAGCCAAACTTTTTCTCTCCCTTTGGCCAATTATCATCCTGGTCTGTGCAGGAAGCCTGTCGTTCAGTTCCATTTAATGGTGAGTTTCTATTTCAATTTCTCCTCCACCCTATTATCTTTTATAATATTCAGTCCAGTTGAGTGATGGATTGATAAGGGCTCGTCCTGGCAGGCGCCGGCTTGCTTGGAATGGCTGGCACGTGTGCCAAACTTCTATATCTTTTTAAATATTTCAGTTGTTTGAGATCTTTATTTCACATTTCGATTTCCTGTAGTACAGTAAATTTATCTTAGTCACTCAGTCAAGTTCTCTCCCAGCTCTAACTCCCCCTTATCTTCCTTTCCCCTGTACAACTGAAAACACCTACATTATCTTCGCTGCCGATAAACCCAACTGGTGGTAATCCAAAGATCATTTTGATAGGACGGCATCCAAGTCGAAGGGAAAACTTTGAAGTACTGTGCTTGTCACAGGCTGCAAGTTCGTTGCTTAAACCCGGCACCTACTTATTTCAAGGTGAAACGTATTTTACAGTCTACTGAGGTAGAAATGTTCTTGGATGCCTGCTGAGCTAAGGTGGCACCTCCAAGGTCCAGGAAAGATTTGTTAGGATTGATTTATTTATTTCTTGCAGTGAGACGCTGCAGCCCATATATCTACTGTGGGTTTTATAGGGCCGCTATCACCATATTATCTAAGCATGTCAAATACATTAGTGCATTTTGCCTCCTCATACCCCTGGGAGATAGGGGCAGGAGCCTGACGGGGAACTGAAGCACAAAGAGAAACCAAGTGATTTATCCAAGGTCATGCAGAAGGTCTTTGGCATGGCCAAAAGACTGAACCTTAGCCAGGAGACTCGGTGCATTAGCCAGGAGACCATCTTCCTATCCGCAGAAACCGAAAGCAGCCCGGGTGGGTTCACTGACTTCAGGGGAACTGCGCCCACTGACATCAGAAGTGGACAGATTTCAACTCCTTGGGGCCAAACCCTGACTACCCCGATCCTTCTTATGGGCTGGAGCCAAACCTGAAAAAAGCCTTTTATTTCCTGGATCCCCCTGAGCATTGCTCAAGACAGTCAAATCTTCACAAAAGCAACTCATCCCCAGAGAAATCCTCCACCTTGACCTGAAAGCAGTGGCAAGCAGCCTGCTGACCCGAGCTCCTGCCTTAAGCCTGGTCCTTCTTCACTAGTGTACCAAAGGACATCTAACCCCGCGGTGGCAAGAGCAAAGTGTCAGCAATCCCTATGCAGGCCTTTCAGTACCCATCAACAGGGAGATTTGCAGGTTGAGAGAGCCAGCGAGGGGTTAATAAAGAGTCGGATCAAGAACGAACAAGCAAGGAAACAAGAACATGCAAGCCACCATAAAACAAGCAGTCCCAAGGAATGAGAAGCTGTGCGCCGCGGCATCTCCCCCCCGCACAGAGGCAGCGGCTTGAGGGATTTCAGTCACCACGGACTGTGCTTGGTGCACGCCGGTGACCTGGAGGTGAAAAGCACCGTATCCTATTACCAAGCCGAGGAGACATCCAGTCTCCTAACCATAATGTAACAATCATTTACATGGCTTTTTTTTGTTATGCTGATCCACTCTGGAACCGCTCTCGCACCCCCCACTCCCCGTGGAGCCGTGTCACTCCAGCCGGGCAGGGTGGGAGCCCGAGGTCACGGCTTTGCGCTTGAAGTGAGCTGCGTTTCCTGCTGAGGGGCAGGAGGGGAAGCACGCATGCTGCACCTTTCAGCCTCCCATCTAGGGCATCCTGTGCTCGTTTCCCGGCCTTGAGAGAGACTCCGTGCATCCACACGCAGTCACCTGTGAACATTTCCCATTACAAACACATCTGCCTCCCGTGGACTCTCTCGCAAGAAGGCATATGTGCCCTGCAGATCTGAGCAGGGCAGGCCTACCCTGGTGCTGTCAAATGCTGCATAAAGGAGTCGGCGGGTGGGAGAGTCAGATTGGCCGCTCCAATCTACTAAAGAGACCCGCTCCACACTTCTCTCTGCCCCCCACATGCCTCCCGCCTTCAGTCATCCCCTTTCCTGGTGACACCCAGCCTTCCACCAGGTGATAAGATACCATGGCATAACGAGATAATTTCTAATTTTGCATCAAATGACGGCTGGAGAGATGACTAATATAATCTCTGCCCAGGAGTTTGTGATCCATGCTTTGCCCTTGAAGGCTGCTCACAATCGCCGAGTGCAGCAACACTGGAGTTCTGCGGATCAATCGCTTCAGAGATTTGTCTAGCTGGTCTCTGCAAGCCCAGGTTTGTTACCACAGAAGAGCGCCCGTGTATAAGTATTTCTATAACACAAGGGTTTGCATTCAGCCAACGGATGAGCTTACTTATAAAGGAGATGGGGTCGGCATCCAGCGTGCTCAGCCTTTCCGCTTCCACGTCAGCAGCGAACCTCACGCTTGTTGGGCTGTTCGTTTTCGTGCTACAAGTCCCATCCTGTCCTCTGAGCTTGCATAAGCTACACTTCTTTTCTGCACACACAAGTAACAGTACTGTAGCACTTGCATGACTTGCACTGGGTCATTTGCACCCTCTAAAGCACTAGTTTTCCACCTCTGGCCAGCAGACCCCTGGGAGTCCTGCAGATTATGCCTAAAGGGTCCGCGAAAGATGACTATGATCAATCAAATGTATGCGACTACCCACACGTACAACTCAAAGGGATCCATTCCTCCATTCAAAATTTACACCATTTGACATTTTTAGAGGCCTGCAAATGAAAAAAGGTTGAAAGCCACTGCTCTGAAGTAACAGGAGAATTTGGCCCTGACATACCCACAGGAACTGCACTGCTTTACACCAGATCTGAATTTGGCCCAGGGTCTCTGCCTCCAGAAGCTTACAGTTTAACCCAAGTGAAGAACAACAAATATCTGAGTGGGTCACAGAGAGGAAGAGGGGGGTACGCATGGTGATAATATAGATAAAACCCCTGCTACCAGAACACATGGACAGCATGTATTTGTAGTGCAGAAATCTCACTGCAGATACCTTATGGTTTAGCAAGAAGCCTAGGCTAGACTTTCAATGGACCACCCCTGAGCTTTGGAAAGATCAGGTAAACTGCATTTGGATCAGAACAACTCCGGGAGCTGTTTTTCCTTCTGCAAAACCAAAACCTAACTAACCTTTACAGATTCAAACCCAAGCCTGGCTTGCTTGGGCTTTTTCCAGCCAAATCACTTTTCTGAAAGAAACTTAAATAAAAAACGCATGCTCTGGGTTCTGAAGAAAGAGAATTCGAACTACATTCAAACCAGTTTGCCCGCCCCCTAAGTACTGGAGGCTGCAGCTGTACTTCCGTCTATTCAGTTCCAGTATTTGTAATGTTCAAGGTCCTCGTAGCCCTAATGAAGTAACCCGCACAATCTCCCTGGGAAGCAGGGATGCATCATTAATAGTCCCATTTCACAGGTAGGAAGTGGAGGCACAGAGAGAATAAATTATGTCAGACAGGAAGGCCGTGGCAGAGATGGGATCTGAATGCTGGTCTCAACCCAGGGCCCTGCACATAAGACCATCACTCAGGGGAAAGGGAGTGAAACTCAGAGCTCCCTTCCCCATCCTGACTGTGGCCCCTGATCCATGGGCTACTCAGCTGTGTAGCACACGCAAGCTTAGGGAGACCAGATCGGTGCCTTCTGCTTAGACTCACAGCGCAACTTATATGAGTGAGGAAAAACTAATTGGCTAGGAGTACAAAGAGGGAACCAGACTCTCACATCTCCCTCTTAAAACAAGGCCATCTTGACTTGAGAAGGCTCTGCACTCACTGCACAGGAAGGTCGTGTTTGCTTCCCTTTTCTTTGCTGGGTGTAATTGGTGTGTTTCCAGCTTGTGGTGGAAGCTCACTGCTCAAGCAAGGGGCTCTCCTGGTAACCAGTTCAGCAAGAGCAAAGGGGACAGCAAAAGCAAAGGAAGCTCACGGCTCCTTTCCAACTCCAGTGTATTTGCATATATGTAAATCAGATGCCCCTGACTCAAGCTGAATTTACTCTGGGGGTGAGAAGAATGAGGGAATAGTCTGAAGGGCAATGCAGTTAAATGTTGTCAGTCTGAATGTGGCTCTCAGATGGGCAACGGGAGGCAAGGGTGGGTAGAGGGGGAGGCTTTGTGCCAGCGTGCATTCATGAGGGTTTAATGATTTCTACCGCAAATGCTGATTTTCATAAACAGCCTCTGATCTAGCAAATAACTGCAGAGGCCAGAGAGTGCAGGTTAATTGTCTGGCACTTGGATGACTGTGCCCACAAATCAAGTTTTCAGATGTCCACACGCTCAGAAAATTCCTAAGCAATTTCTGTGGGCAAAAACCCAAAGGCCCAGTGGAAACCTTGCAGCAAATCATAGCCCAAAGAGGAAAAGAGGGAAGCAGAGAGATGATACATTAGAGTAGATTAATAGGGATACAGACACAGAGATGATGTTCTGCCAAAAGGTACCCTGAGCATGCAATAGGCCTGAATAGATGAACTTCCTCATCTCTGGCTGGTATCGATCTAGTAACACAAGGACACACACTGCAAGATCCATCCTTGCTGCACTGTGTTAACTGAGACACCAATATCTCCCTATGTTCAGGAGTGGACACAGGCATGAAATAGCAGGTATTAACGTGGGGGAACTAGCGACTATTTAACGACAAGTATTTTACACTTGTGAGCACAGCACACCCAACTATCACTAATTAACAGTAGTCACCGCTGTGAGTCAGAAGAAGATTCCTAATCTTGCTTTACAGTGCAAGAAACAACCACAAATGTTAAGCGAGCTGCCCAGGCTATCCAGGAGATCTTGGCCCTCAAACCCAAGCTCCATCCATAAAAATCCTAATGCCTCTTTCTCTCCCCATAATTCACCTCCAAGCTCACTGCCATCTGTCCTTGACCGAGCATTTCCAAGTCTTCTGCTCCTATGGGAGTCACTCCTGCGGGATATGAACCTAGAAGAGTAAAACACAGGCCAAGGACATAGAGTCATAGAGTCAATGGACTGAAGGGACCTGTAAGTTCATCAGGTCTGGTCCCCTGCCATAGGCAGGAGGTTAATGAGCTCAAACTAGCTCAACAAGGTGCTTATCCAGCCTCCTCTTGAAGACCTCCAAGGATGGTGACTGCACCACCTCTGCTGGGAGCATGTTCTAGGTTCTAGTTATTCTTATGGAGAAGAGGTTCTTCCTTGTGCATTGATGAACATGACAATTGTGACCAGCCCGGTGGCTTAGAGATGATACTTCCTATAAGCAGATTTAGCCTAGTTGGTTGGTTGGTTGGTTTCTTTCTCTCTTGCTTGCTTGCTTTCTTCCACAGACTGTAGTAACTTTGCACATAGCTGGCAACCCTGACAGAGAAAAAGGAAAACCTCCCTAGTACCAATCGTCACCCTTAAAACCCTAGGCAAGGTTGTCTCAGCTGACTTGGTTCTTCTACCTGCAGCCCAGCCGTACACCACAGGGGATGGGCCTGAATGTCAAGAGCCAGGCGCAGCCCAAGATCGGAGGGGCAAAACCAACTTTATACCACCATCGCAGGAACAACTGAGAGGTCAGTTCAACCCTCTCCATTCGCACAGAACAGCCTCCGGGCTCTTCTCAGTCGCACCTGTTTGGGTCCTAAGGGCCATCCCAGCAACTGGAGATCTTCAAGAAGGAACAAGTCAGCCAAGCTGGCAGAGAGTGGGGAGGTGGATAGAAATACCCTGCTTTTTCTATCCAAAAGGGCCCTCAGGCCACTTTGCCTTTAGGAAGCCCTGAAAGAGTTTAAGGTGGCAGTGTCTGCCCATCTCCCAGGCTGTCGGCGCTGCTGGTGTGCCATGTGGCATCCCCGCCGACACGGAGCAGTCACATGAAGCAGACAGCTGTGCCGGAGCCGGCGTCACGGATGACATTTGTGCGCGTGCGTATAAAAGTCCCAGGGCAGTTTGGCTCCTTTGTCCTGCCCCACTCCAGCCCACTCTTCCTGCCCTTGCAGACCCTATGGGAGACAGCGCGGGGACAAAGGAAGGCACGTCTACGTGGAAAGGGAACCGCAGCCAAACGACCGGGACCTGACAAGGCAGTGCCACCTTAGCTCACTGGGGACTCTGCAAGCGGCCTTCCCTTCAGTGGGCTGTGGCCTGAAAGGGGTTAAGCCCTGGCATCTCAATGCCTGCCATCCAATATTGCACCATTTTTTTATATTCATATATAAAATACAGGGAGGGGAAGGATTTGTCTGGGGACAGCCGGTCCTTTACTGTCATGCATTAACCTCTCAGGGGCACCTGAGCTTTTCAGGCATTACAAAATGGTGGGGCTCTGACTACACTGCTTCCAGCAAAGCACTGTCCCTCCCTGCCAGGTGCAGCCCTCTCATGCTTCCCAGCCCCAACTAACTCGCGCTTTCTCCTTGAGTTTTCAAGCAAAGGTCATGAATCCAAGGACGTTTTCTCCCCTCTAGACTGCAGAAGTTTAAAAAGCCTCCACAGTGAGGGGTGGAAAAAGAGTTCTGAGTTACCATGGGAAACGTCATCCCCAATAACAACGTCTTCATCATCCCCGGGATCTGACTGGGGAGCCAGCAAATAAAAAGAAAGCAGCTAAAATAAAGCCGTCTGCTCGTTATTTCCATTTTCCTATCAGCACTGTCTGAATGCCACACGCCTGCCTGTCTCTCTCTGGACTCCGGCTGATCCACTGATGTGAGCACAGCATCCCCTGCCGGCTGACTTTCCACACAGACTCCAGCAAGCTGGGCTGCCAAACTTGAGCAGATTCACTTGTTTCTTAGGATTTGGGAGGAGAGAGAAGGGCCTACCCCAGTGGCAGCCTTCTGATGCATCGGCTGTGCTCCTGAGACTGGTCCCAGCAGCAGAAGACCAGAGTTTGATCCCTCCTGCCTTGCCCACTGCATCTGCTTTGGAGCTCAACTTCAAAGTAACAGAGAAAATGGGCTGAGTTATTTTGGGCTGTATCGACATTTTTAAAGCATCAGTAAGGCACGACTAAAGAAAAGGAGCAATTCTTTCTCCTCCTTTCTTTTCTAGAGAAAAGGCGCACACACACGCATCCAAGACAGGTAAAGGTTTTCTTTTGGGCTCTCATGGCCAGTTGTTCAGAAACCTGTCCCCTGGTTTACATACATGTGAGACCCTGAGTTTATGGCGGCCTCCTGCCTTTGCCCATTCCCATTGATAGATGGAATTGAAGTGGTTTTATTTTTGTGTCTGAAGAAAGCAGCATGGTCCTGTGGTTAAAGCAGGGTAGGGAGACAAGCACAGCTCCATGCCCTATGGCCTCGGCCATTGTGCTCACAAAGCCTTAACGGGTTAATCTCCCTCAACCATGCTCTCAGATAAAAAGGGCTATGGGAGTGCATGGCATTATTGTGTGCATTTGTTGTGCTTACGTTTGACATGATTTTTTATAGGCCTCAGGGAGGCATTAATGGGGTCAAAACAACTTTAGATTTAATGTTCCAGTGGCATCTCAGCTCCCGGAGGGTGGACATGCCATGAGAAGAGCTAAACTCTTGTTATTTCAGACCCATAAATACCTCTTTGCTGCATGAAAAATAAACAGTTCTTTTCCCGGTCGTGGGATTTTGCACACAGAAGTCCCATTTGCATGGACAGTGTTTGCATGGGCAATAACGTGTGTGAGAAGCTGAGCCTGTGGCTTGATGGCCATGGGGAGATCCATTCTGAAAACTTTACCCTGCAACTTTCAATTAGTCCTCACTAGGATCATTGGGAAAAATCCACTAAGAAGTTGCCAACTAATCAATGCCAACTAATAATTAATATGAGAACAATCCTTCTCTAGTACTGGGTGGGGGGGGAATTGCATGGCTTAACAGGTCTTTTTAATCTTATAACCTTTCATCACGTAACTCCTGTGGCTCTGCGATTTCACTTGGACGTTGGTAGAAGGAGTGTTCAGCCCTCTGCTCGTGAGAGCTGTGCAAGCTGGTATGGTCCCATGTGAACTGCTAATAAAAGGTTTCTTTTCTCTGTCTCTGATTGCAAACAATTCCTGGTACTTGCCATTTTTTTTAAAAGTAAAAGCTTTTTAAAGAATACGCACCAATCCTGTCTGCAATGAAATACGTGACCTTTCACGTCTCTCAAAAATCACTGGGATATTACATGCAAATTTCAGTTTTCATTACAATACCCATTATCTCAAAAGCCCATTAACATTTGCTAGGGAAGAGAATCTGGGAGAAACGGAGACAATCTCTGTTTTAGTCCCCTCTTTTGGTCTTGTCCTGTGTCACTGTCTTTTCTCAACATCCCTGTCCTTGGTCTCCAGTCTCTGCACAGTCTTTGTAAAAGCCAAACTGCGGGTGCTGTTTTACAATGAAAATGCTCACAGAGGGCTGGAGCTGACAGTGGTGGGGGCCAAAATCTCTGCAGTCATAAAAGCAGCGACACCCGTATAAGCGTCCCACCTATGAGCCTCCACCCAAAGCTCAAAAGACCATCTCTGGAGGCAGGCGATTTCACTCCTGATGGTCGATTCAGTCTCCAGCCTCTCTGGTGAGACTCCCAATTAGAGCTAGTGTTGATAATGAACCAGAGTCCTGGGAGAGACACTGGGGCCACCAACTTCATTTCATGTAAAGCCACCAGATGGATGCAACTGTCCAACAAGGGCGGCACTCACTAACACCTAGAGATAAAAAGCTTTCTAGCCCATTACCATCTCTCAGCAATTCAGTCCCCTGGAATTAAATGCTGCAGCAGGGTGCCCAATAAATATGTCGACAGATCAGTGATTTATTCATAAGGGAAGCCAGGGAAATTCCCAAACCCTCTTAAATATTTGTTTCCTGGCTCTAAACAGTCAATAACTTGCCAGCTAGAGAATGTATTTGTCCTCTCCTCTATATATATATTTTCTGCTTTTCATAATAATTTGCTAAATAATACATTACAATGAGCTATTTATCACACACAGCAGCTTGGAGATCTTTAGAAGGAATTTCACAAATAAATCACTTCTACAAATATATGGTTCACACTGGCCTAGTTCTAAGAGAGACAGAAAGGGGTACGTGCACAAGTGTGCGTGTAGAAAGGCAACTAGGAAGTCTTGCTGATATGTCCCTTTCTTCTTATCCATGAGTCACTTGGACCTAGTTGTTGTGAATTAGAGCGGCCTTCAAGGATGCCCCACAAAAGTAGATGGAAATAACTGAGGACATAGCTTGGGGTCTTTCTGACATAGGCTAAATTCTTGGAGGCAGGATAAATATTCTTGGTCAGAGCTGTTAATGGATCAAACCCCAGCTACATCAAAATCTAAATTTCACATGTAGGAGTCACCACAACAACCATGCTCTGCTGGGACGATGCAGAGCACAAGGCCCAAGGCAAAGTGTGGGGAGCTAGGAACAAAGTTTTCTCAGTTGAGAAAACATCCCTACCTCGAGCAGAGCTCTGGACCTCTGAAGGGAGAAGTGCCGGAGACTCTATGACGTCCACTAGGGACTTCCCTCTTGTTACTGATGTTATGTGAAAGATGCTTGCCAAGGTGGTGCTGAGGAGCAGTGAAAACCTTTAGATCGATCAGAGCGTGGGTAAGGCACTGACCTCAGAGTCAGGAGATATAGATCTAGTCTCTGGCTCTGACACAGGCTTCCCATGTGCTTCTGAGCCAGGTGCCCCCCGCTGTAACAATGACATTGACTTCCCTTTCCCCAAGGGCTGTTTTAGATCACAGACGTTCCAGTCTCCGTATCAGCCCAGGGCAGCTTAAAGAAGCACCTTTGCCCCAGGTCTCCCTGATCTGAGTTTGAGGTCCTACTCCTCAAACTTTGGCCTTTCTGCTATGGCTGCTCAGCAGACAGCCCATCGGTGCCAACTGCTGCGGTGGTTTCAGTCACAGAGACCTCCGACCAAACACACTGCACAGGAGCTGCTGCATCACAGACCAGGCTTTCGAGATAACATCATCACTCCACGGGAGGCAACCACAGAACTCCAGTGGGGCCAAGGTTTCACCCCGGATCCTACCAGCACAGACTGTGCCTGGACCAGTGACCACCAAGGGAATGATCCTGTAGCCAAGTTCCTCATCCCCTGCACCACCCAGACTCAATTCCTGGCACCCACAGCTGCACTTGATGCAAATCGTGATGATGTGAAAGGCCAGCTCAGCGCTGTGACTGGGATCTGAGCCCAGTTGTTGCAAGTCATGCCCAAGACATGACAAACAAGAACTGAGATCTGACTTCTGCTTGGTAGCATCGTCAAGGCTTACAGGGGTATCTTGGCTTTGCCTTAGCACATTATTCCAATGGAGAGAAATAACACAGACCCAAAAATATGTAAACGTGCTTCTCTCCTTAGAAATTCATCCTTTTTTTTTTTTTTTTTTT
>NW_017729012.1:4571137-4575116 GCF_001723915.1 Gavialis gangeticus
TTTTTTTTTTTTTTTTATCTGGCTCTCCTTTGGTTGCTTTATGTTAAATGGAAGGAGCCTGAGTTCGAACAGGTTGGAAGCATCCTGTCTAGTCCATGGAAAAGCCACAGAAGGAGGACAATGATGGGGACCAAAGGCCAAGACTGCATTAAAGAATCCTACTGGCCTATCCATTTCAATCAGGGGTATGAAGAGATGGGACCCTTTACCCACACTGCACAGCTGCAACAGGCCAGTAGCACAGCTACTGTCAGCACAACTGCACTGAAGTCTGTGCCACTTCCTTTGCTTATGGGAAGCTAGTTTTGCTGTTCCAGCATAAAGCCCAGCTTCACCAGCAGAGCTGCATGCACACCAGCAGCGCCATTCTGGGATAGGACATCAGTATTCCTGCACTGGTGAAGCATTTGCAACATAGACATGACCCAAGTAAGGCACTGGGGTTGGATCTGATTGTGTTCATTAACTCCTTGAGCACTAATTTCTAAATCCCCACCATCTGCTGGTAAGATTTGCACAGACAAATGAATGGAAACCAGGACAGTGCATTTGAATATGTGGCACTGGATCAAGCTGGCAAGTGGGCTGCCTCCAGCTCTGTGCCAATATATAATACACTGTGTGCGTATATTTACATACCTTCAGGCCTGGGAGTCTGGATTCGGTAGATAGTTGGCACAAACAGACATGTGAATGGGGCAGCACAAAGTGATCCAAACCTGAAAGTTAACCAAACAAAGAGGAAGGGAAGGAAAGGGAGATTTGGCACTAAGTCTTTGTCCACACTAGAGGATTGGACTTGTTTGTAAATGAACCGGCTGGAGAAAACTGATTTAAGCACAAATGGTTCAGTATATCCGCATTAGCCATGCCGAGCCAGCCAAAGATGCCAGGCCTGGCAGCCCCCTGCTCTCTGTGTATGTGCTCCTCTACACCATCTCATGGGATACACACCTCCCAGCTCTTGCCCAGGTTCTCAGAAGCAGCCCGTTCTAGGAGGTTATGAAAGGCTCCACGGAGATATTCGCTAGGGTGCTATGTAAAACGGCGGCCGCAGAGTTCAAATTCCTCCCATCCAAGAAGAAAGCCCCGTAATTCCCTGCAGAAGACTTCGATCATTTCCTTTTTCATTCTGAGGCTGGAATACAGGTCCTCAGCCTGTGGGTCACCTAAACAACACACGGGCAAGCTTTGAGTGACACAGGCCTCAAGTGCAATCCATGGGATAGGCAACATCGCACACATCCCACGCGTCGTCCTGTACCTGCACATGAAGGTGGGTAGCTGGGCATGTAGTGAGGAGTCCAGGCCCTGGGTGAGGAGTCAGGAGACTTATGTTCCAGCCCAGCTCAGCCACCGCTCTGCTGCATGACCTTGAACAGGTCATTTAATCTGTGCCACCTCTTCCTCCTCCAGCCTGGGTCTGTCTTGCCTAGTTAGCCTGTCCATTCTTGGGCAGAAGCCGTCTCTCACTAGGGGCCACTGGTTCATGTAGATCCTATAGATGATACTGTGCAGCAACCAATGCGAGTCCCCTGGGCCCTAACCTCATCACAGGCACCTTAGCTCCCAATCACAGACAGGCCCTTCCCAACACCCCTTCCACGTAATGGTGATGCTGCTCAATGGGGCACAGTGCTGTGGCATTTTGGGATTGAACCACGGCGTGAGCCCCACCCCACCAAGCATCCAGCCTCACCTTACTTTCCAAACCATGGCAAATCTTCTGGGCTCTGCCCCTTATGGGATGGAGGGGCCAGGAAGTGGCTCCACATATTATTACTGATTTAAAATCCAAATGCCCCCCGACATGCTGTTTGCCCCCTGCTTTTACGCTTCCAAAAAGCAACTCTGTCTATTCACAGATGCCTAGTGGCAGAGGATGACTCAGCCAGGCCCTTCCACGACAATGAACGGGATAAAGGCCCATTGTGCTGTGATGACCTAATTTACTGTAACACTGCCCACTCATAACATCCCTGTTGGATGTTAGCTCGAGATACTGGCTTTCCTTGGAGTCAAAGGCAAAGAAAGGGTGCTCTGTGCTTCACTGTGGGCTAGAGGGTGTGGACACAGCCTTGCTAGGTCTTGGCTTTCCTGTAGCCAGTGGCTGCAATGATGGATTTTTATAAGAGTTGAAGTGAGATCAGTGTATGTGCAGGAAGCTGGTAATTTTCCAGGGTGGGTAGCTGGGGAATTCTAGCCTGAGTGACTCAGTAGGAAAAAAGAAATTGGTTTATTCAAATTAGTTTTATCCCCCTCACCCCATCTGTAATGCGCGTGTGCGTGTGTGTGTGTGTGTGTGTACATGCCATTTCCCTTTTATCTCCCCTTGCAAAGCAATGTGGTGCTGACTGTCTTTTTAGGTGCAGTCAGGATGAAGCAAGGAAGAGATTAGTACGTGTCTGCATGCATCACACCCAGGTACTGAGACAGACGAGCAGATGGCCGTTCTTAATCTCCCTGTCCTACCTGTCACCCGGCTCAGTAAAAATGGGAAAACTCGCGTTGGCTTCACTTACTTATTTACTAAGGTCTCATCATGTTTTTGGGTGACAGTGATCCTGTTGGAAAGTGCCATGCTTTCGGTGGGGGAAGCTGGTCCAGCACAATGATTGAGGGGAAAAGTTCCTCATCTCTTTGTCCCTGGTTGAGACCCAACTTGTGGTCATATGTGAAATCACACGCGTGTGCACTCTGTATATACACTACACACTTGTGCTTTTGTGCAACCACCTGGGTCCTGCTTCCAGCCATGCACGTGACTCACCCGTGACAGAGTGTCCCCATCTGGATGAAATTGTGGACCTCAGTTTCACTACCTGATAATATCCACCAAGGGGAGTGCAAGCAACCTTTCATTAATTGTTTGTAAAAGTGCCTTGAGATACTAGAACAAGAGGTGCCACAATGCAAATATTGGTCCAATTAAGGCTCCAATTAAGACTGGTATATGGATAACAATGGACAGCCCTTGCCCCGTGATTATTATTATGGTGATGTCTTCTGATCTAAAATAATTTGAGGATGGAGAGAGAGAATCTCTTAATCAATTTTTTCCAGATCAGCAACAGTGGAACTGACCTGTCAAGACAGATTACTATCTGTGAAGAGGCTCTTCTCATTCTGGGACAGAAAAATTGACCAAGACCCAAATTGCTCAAAGTTTTTATCACAGAAGGTTGGCTGGAGTAGAAGCAAGCCAAGCCAGTTCAAAGAAAATTGCTTTCTCATTTCATCTAACCCAAGCACCATACGGAAAAGGAGCAGGCTGCAACCTTGACCCAGTCCCTTGTGTTTACTGCACACCTTGATGATCTTTAATAAAAATAAAGCTTAACCTTCCTCCCACCAACATATGAACGAGACGAAGCAAACAAGGCACTGCTTAGTACTCTAAATCCTCCTTGTGCATTGCTGCAGACTGTGTTGATACTGCTTCCCCCTGAAGTCCTCGCAGCCCTCCATGGTAATGAATTTGCCAAGCCTTCTGCTTTATCTGGTCTACAGAGCAACTCAGGGACAGGCACACTAAGCAATGTGCTTAAGATGAACCAGGCTTAGAGAAGGGAATAGCAATTAGGAGGCTCAGCCCCCCCTTATTCCTTGCTCATTCCTAGACTGACCCACTGGTGGAAGCAGCTATTGCCACATCACAAACCTCCTGTATCTTTTTAAATAGATGGGCCAAAACCAGTTGAGGGGTGGGGAGCTGACTGAAATGGTACTGCCCCAGTGCTGAATCTGACCCCATTTCCAGATGGCTTCTGCAGATTATGCTTTGCTGTCTACCCCCTTTCATAGATTTCATAGACATTAGGGGCTGGAAGGGACCTTGGAAGATCATTGAGTCCAGCCCCCCTGCCAGAGGCAGGAAGTTTGCTGGGGTCAAATGATCCCAGCAAGATAAGCATCCAAAAGTTTTTTGAATGAGTCCAGAGTAAGAGCTTGCACCACTTTTGGGGGGGGGGGGGGGTTT
>NW_017729012.1:4575289-4578212 GCF_001723915.1 Gavialis gangeticus
GGGGGGGGGGGAGTTTGTGCCAGACCCTGGACACTCAGACCGTAAAGAAATTTTTCCTTATGTGAAATCACACGCATGTGCACTCTGTATGTACACTACACGCTGTGCAACCACCTGGGTCCTGCTGCTAAATTGGCCTTCCAGAAGTTTGTGGCCATTAGACCCTGTTATCCCTTGGGGGGCCCTGGTGAACAGCTGTTCTCCCAGATCCTGGTGCACCCCCCTTATGTACTTTATAGGCTGCCACCAGGTCCCCCCGAGCCTTCTTTTCTCCAGGCTGAAGAGTCCCACGTCCCTCAGCTTCTCCTCTCGGCTTGCTCTCTTGGCCTTTGATCACGTGGGTGGCTCTCCTCTGGACTCTCTCAAGCGTATCCACATTCCTCCAGAAGTGAGGGGCTCAAAACTGGATGCAGTACTCCAGCTGCGGCCTCACTAAGGCCAGGTAAAGTGGGAGGACGACGTCCCTGGTTTTGCTTGAGATGCATCGGTGGATGCAAGCCAGAATTTGCCTTGTTTTGCCAGCTACGGCATCACATTGGTGGCTCACGATCATCTCGTGGTCGTTCAAGACCCCCAAGTCTCTTTCGGTCGTGGTGCTAGCGAACATAGCACTGCTGAGCCTGGAAGTATGATGCTGGTTTTTCCTCCCAAGATGGAGCACCCTGCACTTCTCTACGTTGAATGCCATCAGGTTTTGGTCTGCCCACCTTGTAAGCCTGTCCACGTTGGCCTGTATCCCAAGCCCGTCCTTTGATTGCTTCAGCACTGTAACACGGGCAGTATTTATTTACTTCCTCCCCCCACAAAAGTCGCCCTTTTCTGTTCTCTCCCACCTGTCATTTCTGGGTTCGCTCCATGTGTAATCCCAGGGGGTACAGTATTCGTTGGAAGTGCCCATCTGGGCGATGTCACCAGCAGGCAGACACAGCCAGCGAACAGTCATTGTGTCCTTTGGAGAACCTCATCACTGGATAATAACCTGGTTCCCCTGTAGATTGCTGGAGGAAAACCTGAGCAGATGCTGGTGTTACTTATTAATAGTGAACAGCAGGAGCAGGCCCTTCAGAACGGTCCAGTGCTGTCCCGCTCTGCAAACGCAAGGTCGGAGCTTGACTAATGGCAGGTCTCATTGCCGGTGATCTGAAACACACATCTGTCTCCATTTGTCAATCAAGGACAAGTCATGGTTAAGCCTAAACCATCCTCTCCAGACACACAGGTGTGTGGTGCCTTCCATCAGAGGGCCTCGAACCATTTTACAAACCGTTAATTCATCTTCACAAGGTGCATATGAAGGAAACAGCACCATCTGAGGCATGAAGGGACAAAAAGGTGCACCGTATCTGCAGCAGAATGAGGAAAGCTCTCTCTGTGAGCTTTAACCACCAGCCCTCCTTTCCCTATGAGCTATAATGCAACACACCAAAAACAAATTCTGGGCACAAAGGGTCGTTCTGAAGGGAAAAAAGCTCAACTCAAAATGCATTTTCTTTGGATTTAAACCTCTCTTTCAACTAGGTGCAATCCTCAAGCTCCTGGAAAGTTGCCGACGTCATAAACCCTAAAAGCCAAGGGCTAAGCCACCAGGTGCCATCTCAGGGAATATCCAAACTCCTGGATTGGTTTCAACATCTCCAATTGCTTTACTTAGGCCAAGCCCCTATCGCCACGTAAAATCCCTTGAGATAATCTTCACCTGCCAGTCTCCTAATCCGCGTGAGAATCCAGATAATTTATCAACGAGCCACTTATTAAAAATCCCATCCGCCCCATTCATTTCTCAATGTGTTTACTATCAATTTCTAGTGAATTTAGGGCTCCTGGAACCAGGCAGTGTCTGACCTATGGGGAGCCTGTGAGGCCACTCTGCTGATGCAGCTCCTGAAGCTAGCCAGGCTGGCAGCCTTGGGACACAAGGTCCTGCAATGAGTCACGAAACAGGTACAATGAGAGCAGCGTCAGGGATGCCTTTCCCAAATGGCCCTGCTAACACGCTTCAACCCTTACCAGGGGGAGAACAGGTCATTCCTTGGTGCTCATTCACTCCTCTGAGGACATCACTATGGTTCCAGCAAGGAGGATGCACATCCTCTAGGTATTTGACTAGATCCACGAATCTTTTCACACAGGCTACATGGCAATGGTACTCCGGGAAGGATTCTGCTTCCAGGGAAAAGGCTCCATATATCTTTGCTAGTTCTTCCCGCCTCCCGCTTATATCATCTTTAGCTATTAACGACTCTATTTTTTTTAATGAAATAAACTCAGTCTTTGCCCTAATCTTGTCTATTCCCCCCAGCGTGATTCATACAAAGCTGAGGGTTTTATATATTGCAACTACAGAATTTCCAATCTTCAAACTTCCCTTTCTCTCATTATTTCATTTTGACTTTTTCAAAGCCGAAGAGATAGTCTGGTCCTATGACTTATTCATCAGACCATAACTTACGTGCACCACACAGATCCAGCTCTGAAAGGGGTGAGCCTTTATAATTCATGCCTTTCCTTCAGACGCCACATGGACTCCTGGTTCCTCCCTGCTGGACTCCATAGGATGCTCTCTCTGTAGAGTATCTTAATTGTTTCCCCATGCATGACTCACTTCCTAGTGCCCTACAAACAGCATGGTATGAAGGGGCTGGGGATCTCCTCTCAGGACTGCTCTGGCTGTGACACATGCCACTACATCTGCTAAGCTAACAGCACTGTGGCCTGACTGTCCTCACACGTATCCCCCATGCACACGTTAGTCAAACAACTCCATTAAGTCTGATTCTTCAGGGCTGTTCTCCTTGTGTTCAAACCCATAGCAAGTGGGTTTTTCATAGATTCATAGATTAAGGGTCGAAAGGGACCTAGTAGATCTTCTAGCCCGACCCCCCGCCAGGGCGGGAGAACAACAAAAAACCCCAAAAAGAGAAAC
>NW_017729012.1:4578470-4592448 GCF_001723915.1 Gavialis gangeticus
GTTCATCTTGGAGTCAATAATGACTCCAAGATCCCTTTCTGCCTCCGTGCTCTCGAGTAAGGAGTTCCCCATTGTGTAAGTGTGCTGCTGGTTCCTACTGCCCAAGTGCAGCACCCTGCACTTGTCCGTGTTAAAACGCACCCTGTTCCTGTTAGCCCACCCCTGTAACCTATCCAGATCCCTCTGCAATCTCGCCCTCCCTGCTAGTGTGCTCACCTCCCCCCAGATTTTGGTGTCATCAGAGAATTTAAACAGTGGTTTACTGGGGTTTACTGGGAACCATTCAGATCCAGTCTTTTGCACCCTCTTTGCACTGGGGTAAAACACTCAAACAACAGGCAAGGCAACTCAGAAACCCACTATGAGACTTCAACAGAGCTGGGCATACACACTAGGGGGGTAGTAAAAACACTCAAATAAATTACCCAGAGAGGTAGTGGGGAAGCTCCATCCTTGGGGGCTTTAAAAACCCGGCTAGACAAAGCTTTGGTTGAGATGATCTAGTTGGGGCTGGTCCTGCTTGGAGCAGGGGTTGGACTAGATGACCCGAGGTCCCTTCCAAGCCTCATTTTCTATGATTATATGATTCTATAGTGCATCATTAACATCCTGCCTAGCTAACAGGTACTGCACTGAGTGCTCAGTACAAAGCAGCTTACAGTAACATTTTACATGGCACGTAGCACTTTTCACCAGAGAATCTCCATGCAGCTTCAAAACCTTTGATGGAATGGAGACTTCCAGAATTTCTGAGCCATAGGTGAGCAAATCTATATCCATTTAACAGATGGGTAAAATGGAGGCACAGAGTAAACTTAAGCTCAGTCACTCCAAGAGCAAGACCCTCATCCGATATGAATCAGAGTAACTCCAGGGACGTCCGCTCAGCTGATTGATGAAGAATCAACGCAGAAGTGCTGAATTCCAGTCCCCTTGTCTAACTGTAATGCCGTACAGCCGGCTTTCCCCTTCTGCTAATGAACCACTTGGTAGGCAGATAACCCCAGCGTGCACAGGTGGTTAGCTGTCTGCTGGAACACAGCTTTCCCCTCCCTCCAAGGCACATAAAGCATCCCAGCATCCTGTTACCAGGTCACTACATGCACCGTGAACTTCCTTTGGCACTTCCAGCCTCACACAGGAGAATTCAGGAGACCACAAGAGGAAATGGGAAACATAATTTTAAATAAAAAGAGGAAAGAGTGTCTTTGTGTCAGACAAGTGGAAGGAATCCAGGACCAAGAGACTGCAGAGCCTTTCCACTTCAGACAGCAGGTGCTCTCCAAGATGTGGTTATGGCAACAAAATAAATGATGGATAATTGCTTTTGTGACAACTTGCCAATTAAATTAGACTCAGCAGAATAACATAATGACAATTTGTTATGCTCTGGTGGGCACTAACATACCAATCATAATTAAATGCTATGACTGAAATAGAATGCTGCTCTACACAGGAATATATAACCCCAATTCCCTCCCAGTGAAACATTATAGGTTCAGGCTTGATTTTAATTTCTGGAGGATAATAGCATTAGCACACATCAGAATGAGCTTGGAATATGCACACAAGCAGCAGCACAGGGAGGGCGACAGAGGCGAGGACAGCAAACTTGCTCAAGCTCCTGTGGGGACCCGGCAAAATCATTCTTGTGCTCAAGGTTTCAAAACAGTGGGGACTCCCCTGTGTCACTGTCCTGGGGAGATTTCCCCATTCCCAGCTTGGGAAAGCAAACAAGGAGCCCTGCCCAGAGAGTCCAGCCCAGGTTTTGACACTGAGCTTAATGCATGCTGCAACAGGCCAAGGAGATGTAGTCGGGGCTGGATGAACACTCCTGCAATGCACTCCTGATCAGTAAAGCTCTTACGGTCCTCACCGGAAACTCTCAGAGCCTTGATTAAAGGAGCTTCCATTAACTGGGGGCACAACCCAGGCTACCCTTCTTACACCCAGCCCTGAATCACTTCACAACTTGCAAAGCCCTGTTCATTAAGACACAGGCACAGGTGGAAATAACTCCCTAGAGTGCTGTGATCTATCACGCTGCCCGCACCAAGGGGCTCTAGTTATCAGGCAGCAAGCGTAAGGAAAATTTGCTGTTATGCAGAGGACCCAGCACAGAGCTTCTATACGCCTATCTATGCCCTGTGCTGCCCATTTAAATGGCACCTACGGCTGATGCTGCCTGACAGGGGCGGACTCTGCCACCCCTGACAGGTTTGGGTTTTGCCATGGCATCAGAAAACAGAGTGGCAAAGCTCATCACAATAAAAACAGAGCCCTGGTGGCAAACTACATCTGCAAAGGGAACCAAAGATCACATGAAAGAGTAGCTCCAGGGACATCAGCTTAGTTGATTAAGAAGCAACCCAGAAGTGCTGGAGCTCAGCAGCTGATTTGTAAAATCATAGAAAACGAGGGTTGAAGGGACCTCAGGAGGTCACATCTAGTCCAACCCCCTGCTCAAAGCAGGACCAGCCCCAACTACATCATTCCAGCCAAGGCTTTGTTGAGCCCGGCCTTAAAAACCTTCAAGGATGGAGAGTCTACCACCTCTCTGGGTAACCTGTTCCAGTGCTTTACTACCCTCCTAGTGAGAAAGTGTTTCCTAATATCCAACCTAAACCTCCCTTGCTGCAATTTGAGCCCATTGCTCCTTGTGGTGGCATCTCCCACCACTGAGAACAGTCCAACTCCATCCTGTTTGTATCCACCCTGCAGGTAGTTGAAGGCTGCTATCAAATCCCGCCTCAGTGTTCTCTTCTGCAAACTAAATAGCTCAGTTCTCTCAGCCTCTCCTCACCAGTCATGTCCCCCAGCCCCTTAACCATTTTTGTTGCCCTGCGCTGGACTCTCCAATTTGTCCAGATCCTTTCTGTAGTGGGGGGGCCCAAAACTGGACACTACTTCAGATGTGGCCTCACCAGTGCAGAATAGAGGGGAAGAATCACTTCCCTTGATCTGTTGGTAATGCTCGTACTAATGCAGCCCAGTCTGCCATTAGCCTTCTTGGCAACAAGGGCACACTGTTGACTCATATCCATCTTATTGTCCACTGTAACCCCCAGGTCCTTTTCTGCAGAGCTGCTGCTTAGCCGGGCAGTCCCCAGCCTGTACTGGTGCATAGGACTGCTCCGTCCTAAGTGCAGGACCTTGTGCTTGTCCTTGTTGAACCTCATGAGATTTCTTTCTAACACTACACAGTACCTACCTCCCAGCTCACCCTTCCTGGACCTGTTTTCTGTGCCTGGCTTATTATAGACTGCAAGCTCCTTGAGGCTTGGAGTGCTGCTTACTCTTTGGAAGGTTTGATGCATCTGCGCACCATCTCTGGCCCCAAAAAGGTGAGGTTTAAGATTTTAAAATGGTAACAATGAGCCAACTGTTAAACAACAGTTCTTAGGAAAGGACAGTCAGGGCACATCACAGATGCAACTGGAGAGAGCACCGATAAGAAGCAGTGGGCAGTGAGCAGACAGTGCTCTCCTGGAAAGCACGTGTTAATGAAGCCATTTGGTGGCATTTCTTTCTGCATGTGGACAGCCTCAGACTCCAGCTCCGAGACAGTGCCTCAAAGACCTGCCTCAGCTGCTACCTATGTCTCCCTGGCAAATGAGTGTAAAATGACCGACTGGCAAGCCTGCCGCTGTGAGCAGTCAAAGAATGCCAGCTGCTAAACCTAATCAGAATGTGCAATTCCCACAGCAAACCTGCCCCAATCCCATTCCTTCTGGACTTCCAGCCATTTACACTAATAAAACCTTTCTACCTTCAAGTGTAGCAAGGGAAGGTACTGCCTCCCTAGATGCAAGCGCCAAGCAATCAGATTGTCTTGCACCTGGGTTACAAAGGCCAGGAGCGCATTAGGGAATCTTAGTACAAATATGCAGTTTCTTAGCAAAGAAAGGCAAGCATCAAAACACTCCACTAAAACAAAGGTCCCGAGAGAGGCTGTGCTAGAGGCTCCACAGCTCAGTACCAGAGGACAGCTAACAGCTAGCTGCCAGGGGAGTGATAGGCAAGTGGCCCCAAAGGCTACAGCTTTCTACAAGCTCCTGCAGCTCACTGACAGAAGTGAAGACAAAGAGAAATGCTGTTTTACTGAAGTTTTGCTTTAGCAATAACAGGAACTGGAGTTGAGCATTTCTGGGTCATACTCATAGCTGTATTTACAAAGAATGTGCTGTTCTCTACCTCTGTGACATTACAAGCTGGTAAAGGGCTGATCATCTGGTTTTCAAAAGAGCTGGAGAATTATCATGGCTGCCCCAAATCTAGCATCATTACTTCCCTCCACCTTAAAGGGATCGCTTAATCTTCCAGCCTGTGCATGAAAATACTGTTAGAGATATATCAGGGCTCAATAATATGTACCCAAGGAATGGTATGGTTTACCTTTGCCTACTGGAGAAAGCAAGGAACAAGAAGTCACGACTCCAGGACTCTATGTCTACCACTGGCCCTCACACGGCCTGGCGCTACCTGCTTAGCTGCTGGTGCCTCCATTCTCACCTAAAAACCAAAGACAATTTCTTGTTACATCAAAGCGTGCAAATTCAGCGTCCAATCTGCAACCCTTCCTCATGCAACTAGTCCTATTATTACCTCCAGTAGCATCCTTCCTGTAACTGTGGATGAACCTACTCTTGGGCTACCTCTTTCTTGGATACTGCCCTTGGAGCAGTATTATTACATCTCAAAATGGCTCCTTTCTGATGATGGATTGCACCGGCAGATCACCACAGTTAGTTGCCACCTTAAGGATTTCTCTTTAACACATCAGAGCCAGATACAGCTAAATTACTCAACAACATGCCATATCTGAGCTATAAATCCAGGTCCAGTAATAGACTTTGTGCATTTATAGTCAACCAGTATGATGCGCATGGAAATCTCCTTTCCTGGCACTAAGTACAAATGTAACTTTTGCATCGTATCTTATCACTAATGCTGGCAAAGTAAATTCGTAACCTTGGTGTAATTTCTACAGCACAGGGCGAGTGCTCAGATAATTACAGCAGGAGACACTGGGTGGTAGGATCTTGGCCTTCACTTTAGGGTCTACCACCAACTTGTTACATGGCTGTGGGCAAGTTTCTTCAGCCAAAGTTTTCTAAGATGTCCAGTGATTTTAGATGTCCAACTAGAGTGACCTTAAGCCTGCTTGCAGAGCTCTTCCAGTTCCTACCAGCCTAAATTGGGTTTTTTTCTTCTTCTTCTACCGAGATTGAGGAGCATCGTAACAGATATACTGGCATTTATTGTTAACTTAAAAATAGCCTGGCACCGAGACAGAGGGGCTAATACATGTCCTCCATTTGGTTAGCTTTCAGAAAGAGAGAGGTCAGCAATTTAAGGTGGCCAAGACCAGTTAGCTTCTCTATAATGGGGTTCAGGAATGGGCAACAGCTAACGCCTGGTTCCAGTCATTAACAAGCATTGCAGTACTGGCAGACAGGTTTGCTCGGGCATAAGGACATGACTTAAATGCTTGATTTTGTCCTGTGAAGGCAAAGGGCAAGGAAGAAGATAACATCAGGCTCTTTTCCACAATAGAAAGGAAAGACTTGCTCAAAACACCGTATTTGTTAGATGGTGGATTAAATAGATTAGATAATGAAGTTTAGTTCCTTATCATGTCTGGGCTTAGCTGGAACCTCTTTTATTCCATCATCTCCTCCGATTACAATAACCAAACATGACTACTGTTCCTAAGGCACCCGTGGGCTTTTTTTTGAACATTTTTCACGGCTGTTTTGTTTTTTTCTGTGCTAGTATATGATTGTGGTTAAAAAAAAAAAAAGAAAGAAAATGTCAAAGCAGAACTAAATCCAACTGTGAACTAATACCACATGAAAAGTGATTGCCATCTTTGGATCTGACCTGGGTTTATAGACATTCAGATTCTTGGGGTTTGAGGAATAGGATTGAAAAATAAAATAGGTGAAAAAGCAAAAGGTCAGCCGAGAGAGAGAACAAAGATGCTTATGATTGTGTGTGGCCTAAGAAAAATGCAAAACCCACAATTTTCCTTCCCTTTACATAATTGTCTAATGCAGGATGAAAATAAAAGCTTATAGGAGACTTTCAGTCCTTTGGATTCCTCGGCAGCTTCTAGCTGTGGACTTGTGCCCACTTTCTCAAAGCTGGTATTAGCGTAAGAGCAAGCTGATGTAAAACTATATTCATGGAAAAAATAAAGATACCGTGAAAAAGATGCTACAACTCCACCTAGTGGATAAAAGCCAAAGGAACACCACACATGCCAACTGAGTTTTTCACCGTGACATTTCCAAGCAATCGATACCTCATTATTAACTGTAATCACAAGCCTGCATTTGTTTTTGTGGAAACATACCTCAGAAAGGGGACACATGGCTCACTGGGCATTCTGGTGAGAGGGTCCTAAAAGCCAAAATAGTTGTTAGTTGTGACCTTCCTACGTCCAAACCCAAGATAGGAAAGATTGATTGTGTATCCTCTTCATCCAAGACACCCCCCACACAAAAAAAAGAAAATCTTTAAAGCTTTGGATAAAGCTACTGACCTTTTGCTAACTGCTGGAAGGTAAAGGCTTGATAAATAATAAATAGCTCACCCCAGGCTTGTGCTTAGAACCTTTTAATTAAAATAGTCAAGTTACTTGCTAAGGTCACAGTGATTGACATTTGTGTCCAAGCAGAGCAAAAACATCTATCAAGTGTTGAGCTTAAAAATTAAAAAAAAAAAAATGGAGCTCTGCCCTCAATTGCATTTCCTCCTAATTGCACAAAATGCTTAACTTCATGTCTTTTGCTAATGGACGCACCCCGGATTCCCCATTACCTACCAGCCGTAACAAATCCTCGGTGCCAAAGAACAGTACTAACCGCTTGTCTGTCTAGAGCTGCTCAGCTGGAAGCTTCCTCAATATTGAGGTCAGCCAACAAACCACTACAGATTCCAAAGGATATTTCTACCCTGGTAGCTACCTAAAAGTAATTTCCCCATCTATGTTGCACAAGGGCTAATAACCTCCCTCATCAGCAGGGAGACCTGACCCCTGCCAGCTCATTTAACATGTCCGCTCACTTAAATATTTCTAATCTTTCCTGTTAATTGGGCTATATTACCCACTTCAGAATAATAGTATGAATGCACTCCACCAAATTATACAGCTGCAGACCTATTGCTACATTATACTGGAATATGGCACAGAGTCAAATATAACTATAATCACAGGTCTGACAGCCAAGTGACACTGTTACCATACAAATCAACTCCCTCTCAACCTGCCACACCACAGCACCTCAGTGTGTAAGCCAGACTAAGTTTGGTTACATGCAGCAGTGATAAACCAGAGCAAGCCTCAGCGGTCCTCACTTGTTTCTGGTTATCACAATGGACGGGTAATGCCAAATTGTTACATAGCCATTATTCAGCCATGCATTCCCCATGTAGAATGTGGCTATCAGCAAAGGGAAGAAGGGGGGAATTCATTCACTAGCTAGGACTATAATCTTAACACAGATGGCAGACTTCAAAATTGCCCTGCTTTGTAAGATCACTGACAAATGATCAGGCCAGGAAGGTGTGGAGACAACACTGTATTGCAGGAGGTGTGCATCTGCTGGCCTCTCTCCTGGAAGCCAGCTGGACTACACTGGCAAGGATGGGCCTTGGATGAATAGCTTACAAAAAGAGCCTGTCAATGCTAAAGGCACAGGCAGCTTGCCATGCATCTTTTCTCCTAGCTACCAAAACCTCTATACAACCCTATGCAAACATTTGCTGCAGAAGGCTCTTTCCTGCCCTGCTGTGTCTAGGGGTTGCTGAGTGCATCTACCCCTTCTCATACTTTTGTCCCCAGATTAAAATTTGAATGTCATGAGCTAATTTCTATTTTCCATCACTCACCTCATCCTTGCTTACAAATATTAACATTTTTCCTCTCAGTGGCCTAGTACCTAGGCACATCCCCAGCAGTTGCAGCCATGAGAGTAACAAGAATGTTTGCAGTCATGCCATCTGTGACAGGTGATCAACATGGGACCTAGGAGATGGCATAGAGTGCAACCTCAGCAAGTCTGCAGATGACACCAAGCTGGGGTGGGTGGGGAGGGGGGAGTAGTAGATATGCTGGAGGGCAGGGCTAGAATTCAGAGCGACCTTTACAAGTTGGAGGATTGGACCAAAAGAAATCTCATGAGGTCTAATAAGGACAAGTGCAAATGCCTGCGCTTAGGACAGAACAATCCCATGCACCGGTACAGACTGGAGATCAACTAGCTGGGCAACAGCTCTCCAGAAAGGGACCTGAGGGCTGCAGTGGACACTCAGCTGAATTAGCCAACAGCATGCCCTTGTTGCCAAAAAGGCTAACAGACATACTAGGTTGCAAGGGTAGGAGTGCTGTCAGCAGATCAAAGGAAGTGATTCTTCCCCTCTGTTCAGCACTGGTGAGGCCACATCTGGAGTAGTGTGTCGTGTTTTGGGCCCCCCCACTACAGAAAGAATCTGGACAACTTGGAGAATCCAGCAGAGGGCAACAAAAATGGTTAGGGCACTGGGGGATAAGACTTCTGGAGGAGAGGCTGAGGGAGCCAGGCTTGTTTGGTCTGGAGAAGAGACGACTGAGAAGGGATTTAATAGCAGCCTTCAACTCCCTGCAGGGCAGTTCCAAAGAGGATGAAGCTGGACTGTTCTTAGTGGTGGCAGATGACAGAACAAGAAGCAAAGGTCTCAAGTTGCAGCAAGGGAAATTTAGGTTGGACATTAGGAAAAACCTCTCTCAACAAGGGTGGTGAAGCACTGGAATGGATTACCTAGAGAGGTTGTGGACTCTCCATCCTTGGAGGTTTTTAAGACCCAGCTAGACAAAGTCTTGGCTGGAATGATCTAGCTGGGGGTGGTCCTGCTTGGACTAGATGACCCCCTGACAACCCTACCAACCCTCATTTTCTATGATTCTGAGTCCTGCAAATTACTAGTGTATTTATACAACTTCACTATGGTTCCAAAACAAGAGACATAAAAGAATCAATACTCGAAAAGTATGTTGGACCATCCCATTTTCTGCTTGCATCTTGTGTTTCCAAACTGTATGTTGTCATAACAAGGGGGAAGTGTTGTTTATGCACCAGTAACTGAAGAATTAAAATGCAGAAAGTATGAAATGGGAAAGATGGCAGGAAACCTAGATATGAAACCAATAAAATCTTTCCATTTTCTGGGAGGAGTGGGAGTTACTTGATGACTAAGTTTTGACTTTGAACTAGAAGAAGTAGTTTTGATTTAATCAGGAAAAAATATCCCAAACTGTAATGAAATAAGTGTTGTTCTTCTATCAAAACATTTTTTAAATTCAACTGGTAATTGCTTGGGAAGCTGAGAAGTAGAGTTCTGATCACCATGACAGCCTTCCCAAAACCGACCAGGCATTCTACTGCCTCCTCTTCTGCAGACTATTTTTGCAAAAAAGCACTCACCTCTGCCCTCCGCAAACCTTGCGAGATCTTAGCCTCTCACTTCAGAGAGGGCCACTAACTGCCATCAACAGCTGTAACAAGGTTAACTCACAATGATCAATTTGTCAGGAATAGTTATGGTTTAGCAGATGATAAAGGTGGAATGGGAGAAAGTGTGTTGCCCATTTAAACACTACTTGGGGCTAAAAATCAATATGCTGGTTTGAAATCATTTTATACAAGTTTTAGGACATGTGAGACAGTACACCATACACCACTTCAATACATACAAAGAAAGAAAGGGAAATTCAACCATGAGTCGCAGAGCCATCCAGTCTGCCCAGTGTGAGAAAGAAAGTTACCCCTATACAAACAAAAAAGCAATACTCCTAAAGAGTGAAAATAATCCAAAATTTAATAGTCTAATCCACTGTAAACTCCAACACATTTTCCACTTCAAGATACAAGAAAGCCCTGAACTTTTGAGGACAAACTCCATTTTAAAGGCGGAGGGTGGGGTAGGGAATCAATGCTGAAGTTAGCATCTCACACAGGTTCATGCAAGGCAACACAATTCAACAACTGAACTATGCTTCATTCACATAAGCATCTTACAGTCGGATGGTTCATGTGGACCATCATTGTTCAACCAGACCATGGGTGGGTAACATGTTGTTACATTATGTCCCAGTGCAACTGAGCTGAGAAACAAAATTGCTAGGATGATAAAGGATTTTCCTTCTTCCCTTCTGCGGATTCAAGCTGCTGCTCTTCATGAACTTGCTTCCGTTTCCGAAGCATCTTCAATGTGTCTGGCAGCGTCATTCTGAATGCTGTTTCAGCAGGCTTACCAGCCTTTAGTGTTACCTACAGTTTAGAGGCAGATGATCACCAGGAAAAACAAAGACAGAAATTTTATTGAAAAGTGGAATCAAAAGCAACAGTCCCCACATGTGCCCCGCAAGACCCACGCAAGAAATACAGCTTTAAAGTTCTGACTATGAAGTGAGTTCAAGGTCAGGGCATGGGGAGACTATCAAGCAGAAAACATAAGTGAAATGGGGTTGCCACAGGTCTGGACAAATCTGACTTTGATCTCATCGTTCCACTTTTTCCTCAGCCATCAACAGATTTTCATCAGATGCTGCCCTCTATCCAGAACCTCATCCATCCTCCTCCTCAGAATCCTTTTCAGAGGAGAAAGGTTGCTGGTGATCAGTGTTGGGCCATTAGAACAATCAAGGGAATGGAAAGTCTATCAAAGAAGAGGAAACTAAGAGTCTGTCTACACTGCACAATATGCTGCCATTGAGATACCCAAGCTACCTTGAATGCTTCAAAGAATATAGCCGTGTTAGCGTTGGGCTCTGTCCAGGCTAACCAACATTGCTTTGTTCTCCATGTTCAAGTTAGCTCAGATACCTCCACGCAGCACCGTATTGTAGAATACAAAATACACCTTTAGTCGAGCAAAGGGAAGGGAGTATGAATGCTCTCTATAAATATATTAGAGGTAAACAGCAGGGAAGGAGAAGAGCAAGAAGCTAAACAACAAAAGTTGGCACAAGAACAAATGGGTATGAATGCTGGCCATTTATACATCTAGGCTGGAAATTACAAGGTTTCTAACCATCAGAGCAGCAACACTTTGGAACAGCTTTCCAATCACAGTAGCAGAAACAAAAAATCCTATTGGGTTTTAAACCAGTGAAGCTCCACTCTATAAAAGGGATTATCCGACACAGCTGTCCATGACAGCAGTAGATTCAAATCTGTGACCCAGGAGGTCTCTTCAATCCTATGTTCCTATATGCAATTAGCAGAATAAAATTCAGCAGATGATGATAAGCACATTCAGTGAGCACAAGGTATTCTTGTGAATGCTACTTATTTGCCTCCCACACTGTACACAAGTCACTCGCTTCAAACACTAGGAACAAGATTAAAGAATAAATGCATATTAACTAGCAAGAATGCATCATGTTAGTTAACTACTGTAGGATGCCTGGAGAAATATGCTCAGACATTAGAGAGAAATATGTCCCCATGTTATGACACTGTATGTACATACATATAGACTGAGGGAATACCCTCTATTAGTTTTGAAATGCACCGTTTGTGAAAGCTGCTGACCTCCTGACACTAGAAACTGAAGTCCCCTAATTCAAAGCAAGCCAGCTTGACCTGGAAGCAAAAGTTTCTGTATCACTGACCTATTAACCTACTGACTATTTATTTTTTTATTTTAATAATAAATGCTTACATTCACAGCTGTTCTTCTCCGCAAAATGATCCCCTGTGTTAAAAGCAACCTTCCCGTTTCCTCAAACAGATTTTCCTCCTTAATTTGTCCTTTTTTCTTCAATTTATCGAATTCCTCCACAAACCTAGAATTCAAGATACCGATTATTTACTAACAGTCGTAAAAATATAAGTATTTTTATAACTGGGAAAGAACCATTCCGAGCTAATTCTAACTTGAGCACCACAGGTCTTACCTCTGGCAAGTGGATTTAAAGTTTGGTTGGAGGAGCTGAAAGGGTCTCGGACCACTCTGATAAACTTCATAAAATTTCCTATTCGATAAAATAAATAGTTTCAATGTTTCATTTCTTTGTGTACAGGCGATATATTCTGACAGAGAAGTTAATGAATAGACAGAGCCAGGGAACAGCTAAGTTAGGATAAACAAAGATAAACACCCTCCAACTACTTCTCTTTCCAGTCACTATCCTTTAGATGTATGTTTTTTAATTCAAGCATCCCAATGGGCTTAAATAGGTGCTAATTAATCCTTACTATGCACTGGTGGGATGCCAAAACAGCACCACTTCTTTGGTGAGTTAAGCCAAGCTGAGAAAGGCAACATGAGTTTGTGAATTGCCAACGAATAGGTAAGAAACAGCAGAAGGAACAGAACTTGCAGCCCTACTCCTCGCACACACCCACAAGCAAGGCCCTACGGACACCCAAGCACAACGGACGTGTTGTTCAATGGAAAGGTGCTAAACTGGCGAGCTGCTGTCGGCATCCTCCCGAACAAGTCACGTACAAGCGCCCCATGCCGCGGAGGGGAAAGAGGAGGCTTCCAAGCATGGACGAGCCAGGAACCGAAGTGACAGCATCAGGGCACATACTAGCACTTCCAAGCAGGTGCACCCCCAAAAACACAGTCGCAGGCTCCCGGGCGGCCGCAACCAAGCAGCAATGCAAAAAAAGAGGCGGCTGTGTCTCCCTCCCCCAACAAATACACGCAGATTTGCCGCGAGCACCGAAGAGATGCGTTTTAAAGCCTCAGCAATGAAACCGCAGCAGCACCCGCCAGCCAAGCTGGCATCCCCGGGGGAGAAGCGAGCCCCCTCCAGCAGGCACACGAGGGCCGGAGGCCACTCACGCTCGGACAGCGTCCTCCGGATACAGGATATTTGGCACCACGTCCTTGACTTCGCGGTAGTAGCGCGGGGGGGCGCGATACAGCGGCTCGCGGAGCGGCGGGAAGGCGGCATACACGTCATACCAGAGGGGAGGCTTCTTCGGCAACCCAATGCGTATCAGGTTCGTCACGCTGGAGCAAGAGACAAGGCAAGGGTCAGGCAAATGCTGCCAAGGCTTCAAGACCCTCTCCCTGCACCCCCACCTCCCTGCAGCCCCCCCCCCGGAAACCAGGCAGCCCAAAGGGAACTGCCCTTCCCCGGGCCCTACCGGCTAAACAGGGTGCCCAGCTTCTCCAAGCGACTGTTGCCCGCCATGGCGCGCTAGGCCTCCCCCGGTAACCGCGGCGCCTAACAACAGCCCGCGCTTCCGCCGGAAGCGGAAACAGCAGCCGCACCGACGGCCGAGCCATCGATCGGGCGAAGGGGCCGCGGAGGCAGAAGCAGCCGATGGCCGAGCGGGGCTGATCTGTGATGTGGCTGCTGGGATGCTGCCCCTGAGAGCAGAGATGGGGGTGGGGGGCAGGGCTGCTGCCTCCCCCTGCCACAAAGCAGCAGGTTGCTGGGCCCAGGCTTGCTGCACGTGCATGTCATGCCATGGCCGTGTCGTGCCATGCCACCGGCATGCATCGCACACCCAGGTGCTGCACGCAGAGCACCCGCCCCTGCTGTGATTTCGCCCTCTGCAAGCCCCGATGGCCTGCAAGGGCTCCAGCTCCCAGATGCGAGCCCTGGGACTGGTCTGCCTGCTGCTCCACCCCAGGCACGTGCTCACACCAAGGGTCCTAAATCCCCTGGATGGGGCAGAAGTTGGCATGGCGCTGCGGGAACCACACTCCTGCATGCGTGTGCACCCAGCACGTCTCCCACTCGTCCCGGCCACAGGGCTTGCAGCAACACACGTGGCAGCTGCTGGCAAAGGCAATTCAGTCCACCCCCGGCTGCACAAGGGCATCAATAGAAAGCGGAGCAGCTTTCCCTGGAGAGAATGCCCTCGCTGCCCCCGATAGCTGGGATGCTACAAGCACCTTGCCCCTTTCCTCCCTTGCAGACCACCATAAGGAGGGCAGCAAGGAGTCCAGGAGACTTGCACGGCCAAGG
>NW_017729012.1:4597448-4636244 GCF_001723915.1 Gavialis gangeticus
TCTGGAGAGAATGCCCTCGCTGCCCCCGATAGCTGGGATGCTGCAAGCACCTTGCCCCTTTCCTCCCTTGCAGACCACCATAGGGAGGGCAGCAAGGAGTCCAGGAGACTTGCACGGCCAAGGGCAGGCCCTATGGGGGTCTTGCAGGTTTACAGCCCCCGTCTGCCAGACTGAACCTGGTTTTGTGAGGCTGAAGAGCTCAGGGAATATACGGATAGGACTTGGAGTTTCTTCCTAGAGAAAGTTGTGGCTTCAGATTCAGCCTGGCTAAAACATCCTTGTCCCCTAGCAGGCAAAGCAGAACAAAGTTGGTGCCTTGCTGTAAGTCAGCACAAAACCTCCAACCCAGCCACCTTTAAGGGGCCAGTGTCATAAGGAAGCCAAGGATGCAACAGATTTCTCTTCTGTCCCCGTAACCCTGCCATGCAGTGCTTCCCCAACACTAGTGTTACAGCCTGCTTGCAGGGTGGGGGGAAGCCTTCAGCCCTGCTGTTGCTGTGCAAGGGGATGCCAGTCTCAGCACTGTCTGGCCTCGACTCTAAAAGCAGATCCTTAAAAACCCCAAAGTCTCAACTGCCAAATCCCAAGATATTCATGAAAAGCAGGAATCCTCCCCGGGCTTTCGCTGCCCTGCCACGTGCCCACGTGACGCAGGAGGACACTGGAGGACAAGTGCGATCAGCACTACCAGCGTGCATGTCTGAAAAGGGAATTTCTCTGCCAGGCTAAAAATAGGCCCGCTGTGGCTCGTGGCTCTGTCAATGTTGTGATTTGTTTCTAATTGCATCTCGCTTCTATGATTAAACATCCTGAAACATCTCTGGCAGGGAATATTATTCCAACCACGCCTTATCTTGATTGCCCTCCTATTCCAAACACAGAATTTCAATGTCTAAATAGTATCACACAACTGAGGAAAAAAAACTTCCTTCCCCCCTGCAAACACTGCCTTCAAGAAGCCGGCATTCAAGGTGCTACAGATAAATCGCTCTCACAAAGTAGGGCGATTACTGCGGTAATGGCAACCCACGCAGCCAGGAGCTGAGGCACAGCTGCCTGAATGAATGAACAGCATGCGAAGTTTTGTACCATTGTAGTATGTGACATGCTGTCAGGAATATCTGCTGGTTGCCATTACCTTCCAACATCCACTGCTCCAGTTTATTGGTTTAAAAGAGCATGGCTCAGTAAAAGTCAGACATCTCAAACCAAGGTTTCTGAAGCGCCACTTATAACTTGGCATGGTTTGCTCAGATGCACACTTCTCCCTGCACAAGCACAGAGTCCAATCATTGAACAGCCGGGAGAGGTGGATCTGTAACTGGAGGCGTAATGCCTTGGAGAATTAGGGCACTTACTGAGGTGCTAGAGTAGAGAGCTACAAGTCCAAAGGGAAGCTGCAACCTTTGGAAGTCTTGTCCTTAAGAATGAGGGTAAGCGAAGATGATGAAATGTTTCGGTCTAGAAGGTTGACAGCAAAATCCCAAGCTGCAAACCAACAGCAGCAATCGCGTTATGCACATCGAACCCGTGCCTGCTTGGCTTCCAGCTGATTGAGTTAATCCCTTTTGCCTTGGCCTGCTCAGACTCCCATCTCAGATGGCAGATGAGGAATGAGGGCATTCAGGTTGGGGAGCAGGGGCACCTGCCTAGGGAAATGGACATCTGTATCTTAGTTATTTCAAAAGGATGAAAGAACAAATCAAGAGGCCATGTGATAGATACTAAACCCACTCAGGAGGAAGAACACGGGTCTGAGGGTGTATTAGGGCACCCTCCAACTGACACACAGCACAGCCCGTAAGCTTAGACCATCTGTCTGCAAATAAAGCCGGCACGGGTTTCAGGCTCACGTAGCCACTCACCTTTCTGCTCACTTAATTCCTCCCCGAGTAAGAACGATCTGCATTATCCTGACCTATCTGGAGTCCTTCCTCCGAGTGTCCCTCACACCCCTGCTCATCCTCCTGTTGGTGCCAGAGCACCCATAACTCCCATAAGATGCAAGGTCTTGAGGAGGGGAGAGAGGGAGAAAGACATCACACACATCTCAAGACTGGCAGGGGACCAGCCTGGTCTTTGTTGCATTGTACAAGCAGAACTGGTAGAGTTTGCAAGGAGCCACAGGCCTGGTACTAGGGCTACACTGGAACAGCAAATGCTAGATCCCTGTTCCTGGCCACTGCATTTGCACAGCCAAGGGCAAGAGCCCGCTGCTCCGGTCTAAGGGCAGTGGTCACCTAGTCCAAGCTCAAGCCCCCTCCCGCCTAGTTCAAAAAAGGGGACAGAGTTCAAATGAAGGGACCCATTCTCCACTGCTGTCTATCTTCTGTCATCGCCTACTCCCGTGCAAAAGGAATGTGGTGTTATAACATAACATCTCACACGCAGTTTGCCCAGTACAACGGCCAACCCCATAGGGTCCAGCAGTGCAGAACTGGGTCTGCTATATTTGTGCTGATGTTTCAGTGAGGGCTCCTAACTCCCACTCACCGTCTCCACCAGGGAGCAGCAGGTGTAACATATCACAGATGCTCACAGGCTGGCTTCCCCTAAGGGTTTTTTCATTATTATTCCTTTTTTAAATATTTTATTTGATTTATGGATTTCACAGTGACGATGAAGGTATTTGCTCCAAGCAAACAGCCCTTCTTGCAACTCCAGGATTTCCAGGAACCCGACTTCCAAGAAACGCATCTTGAGGACCAGCGTTACAAAGGAAGGAGCACGAACATGCAGCAGAGACAGACACAAAGCAGCAAAGTTTCAACCCCGAACCAAAACTTCCCTGATCTGCAGGACAACATGGCTGCAGTTGTGGTTGGGGACTTTTTAAACCATCTCCATTAAAATCTGTAGAGAAGCAACATTCTCCCCCTCCGTAAGTGAAATATAAAGGAAAGAAGCCTCTTCCCACAGCCGTATGCATGCTTGTTCCAAAGAGCTGCCAGGCTCTGAGCTTTTAAACTGATTTGAAATGCCCTGGACTCTGCCCTGCAGTGCTGGCAGGTTAATCACAGGAATTATCAGCTGAAGCAGAGAGACAGCATTGTTTTCCCAGCACTGATACTGGCAGTAGATAATGCACATTATAATGGCAGTAAATAATGCACAGTCTTTGTCCAGCCCGCTCCCTCCACAGCTCCTGAGGAATATTATAACAAACGGAGCTTCGAAGGGTCTGTGGGGGAGCTCAGCTATGCCAGTTCTGTTCATAAGGGAAGCAAGGGTTAGAAAAAAATGAAGGGATTTGGTCAAGGTCACCACCTCAGTCAGTGGCAGAGCCCCATGCTGTAGGCACAAGCCTCTCTCGCCAGCAATGAACTCCAAAGTATCTTTAGACTCCAAACTTGGCATTTCAGACATACAGCCTGTAGTGGCAGCCTATGGATTTCTGGATCTATGGTGAAAATATAGCTTAGGATCTTCCTGGGAGACTGCTGCTGTCCCTCGCCCATAGAGTCATGGCTGCAAGAGGCGGCACATCTGAGCACGAAGCTGCTTGATTTGACAGAGTCATCTCTGCAAAGGGGCCTGAGCTCTGGAGGCAGCTCCCTCCTGCTCCGGCACCCACAAAGCTGATCTGTTTACAGTTCTTGGTGCAAAGGGTGCCTGGGGTTGCATCCTGCTGGCTGGAGAAATTCTGGCCTTTGCCATTGACTCTTAGCTCTGGACAGGCCACAACACAGCTAAAGGGACTGCAAACAAGTCAGCCTTTCACTTCTCTGTGCCCAGCCAATGGGCGAAAGCTGCTACGCTTTGACACTTGCTCAGGAGCCTGGGTGAAGAGAGCAAGGGGCCTCAAATCTGCTTGCCGATGGGCAAATGTCTGCATCGGAAGCAGCCAAATAAAACCAAGCCTCCTCGCTAGCTGTCCGCAGAGAACAGCAAATAGACAGTACGCTATTCTCTCCCCGTCTGGGAAAGTGGGTCCTGTTGTTGCCCGTTCTGTACCTGGTCTGTGGTCATTGCTTGTATGGGCATATTGGAACTAGACTCATCTTCGTGCAATTCTCCGACTGCCCACTGCAAGGCAATAGCATCCCAGCCCTGGCGAGGAATCCACAGCTCTCACAGCGTAGGGCGGGCAGATGCACCTGGAGCATCCACCAGCGGGTGTCCAGAGGAAGGCAGCACCTAGGAAATGAAGGGAAGGTTAGCAGAGAAGGCAGGCAGGATAGCGCAGGGAGGCACCAGGAAGGGAGCCCTCGTGGCCTCACCTCACCACCCATCAGTTCCTAAGTCATATTTCATGCATGTAGGTGGGGGGATCTCAGATGCTCACCATGCCAATGAGGCTGGCAGTTCTCCCTATTCCACCAAAGCTGGTCTTGATGAATCAAATTAGACACCAGCCTAGTTCTCTGGTGGGGGTATCGAAACACCCCCACATAGCGAACCCAGGGCTCCTCCAGATTTAAAAGCGATGAGTTCGGGAGCCATCTATTTCCCCAATGCCTTAACGGTGATACCGTTGGCAAGAATAAGAAGCCAACAATGCCTTAAAGGCCAGTAAAGCCTAATGAGCCCACAGCAGTTGGCCAAAGCAGCCCCTGCGCTGGTGTCTGCTACGGCCCAGTTGAGCAGACACGTGCAAGGCCTGGGTAAGGAGAAGAAGAGCAGGACTTGCTGCTGCGAGTTGCTGGGGTGGCCAGGCCTCAGACCTGCCAGTAGCATTCCCAACTGGCCAGCTCCCCTCAAGGATTTTGGGGAGGGAAGGAAACAGTTGAAGCTCGAACTCGAAACAAATCGCAAAGCAGGGGAACCCCACACATGGATGTTCGCATCCATATCGAGATGCGCTACCAGAAAGCGCAGCAGTGTTCGCGACATGCCAATCCAGACACTCAGCACAGAGCGGGGTTGTGCAGCATTGAACACGAATAACCCATATTTCTGAAATAGTGCATTATAATAAATTTATTTCCATTCCACCCAGAGACAGTGCGCTGGAGCCAGACTGCTGTATATTTGACAGACATGGAGGAGTTTGTGTATTACAGATAATGAAATAGTTTAAGGAAACTGCACGTACTCCAGCCCCGAGAGACCTATTATTTTCAGAATTAAGTGGGTAACTCGCCACGTTTTTTTTTATCGAATGCAGTTCCACGCTGCTGTAGCCGACTACAGGCCCACCGCGGGCTCATCTCACGGCTCATCTCAAGGTGGTTGAGCCAGCCTTTTTGCTCAGGGAAAATAAACCCTAGTTACAGAAGATTCGCTATTGATTTCACTGGCAAAGAGCCCAACTAATGCCCACTGAACTCAGTGGAAGCCCTTGCACTGGCTCGCGGCCTACACGTCCCCACATTTCTCACGTGAAACGGATGGATGCCTGCTGCATGCCCCCTACGCTAGCATGCAACTGCCAAGATCATCCATGTTATAATTGGGAAATCATTCCTCAGCATAACATCGTTTATCTTAAGTCACCGGGGTTGAATCTCCTCTCCCAGGCTGAGCAAAGCTGGAGCGCAAGGGCTTTGCCTTGAGCCGAGTGGCAATGCTGCATTATATCAACAAAAAAGACATAAAACCTCCTCACTCACCTTGCAATCCCTTTGTAGCCTCCTTGGTCCAAGCACGAGCCTGAGGAAGAAAGGTCAATACCCGTTCGATATGGAGGGACTGCAGGTCCCCGGGACACGTGGCTTCACTTGGATCTCACTGTAGTCACCAGCTGTTGACCTCCAGGCCAAAGATGAAAGCTGACCTCTTGCAAGACTTGGCAGTGGGGTCCCATGCTGGCAAAGGATACCTTGCCCAGCTCCTACCTCCTGGGCCAGGCTTCAGATGGTTTCCCTGATCCGGGATTTACCCTCCCAAAGCGTGGCCATGAGTCATGGCCAAACCACAGCCACCAAAACTAATATCTTCCATCCTGAACACCAGTATGCGGGTCCTTTTAAGTTCAAGAGCCAAGGCAAGTTGCGTCTTTCTGGAAGAGGGAGAGCGTGACTCTTGCTTCCTCTCAGGAAAACTTTCTGAGGGCTTAAAAGTTTCCTGTACCGTAAATGGGGGGTGGGAACTCGAGTCAAAAGTTTAACCGAGGCTGTGCACCTTCTCGCTCCCCCCTCCCCGTCTTCAGTCTAGGCCTGCGTATACGTTTTCTGTTGCAACTGATATCAGACAAAAAACGAGGTTTTTACACAAAACCATTTTTCTCCCCCCCCCCCACAAAAGGTGCCTGCTTTTGAAGGGGAAAAAACCCTGGTCTGGCCAGCACTCCAGGCCAGCTGGGCCATTTTGATTCGGAAAGGGTGTCACAACCCCTCGTGGCCCCGTTCTCTATGGGACAGGCTCCATTTCTCCTCTTTCCCTTCCCAAAGGTTGGCCTACGCTATGGGCTGCAGGCCAAATTAGGTCCCTTCTGAGCATTGTGTTGCTGTACTTAAACTGCTTCTGGTAACCCAGTTATTCAGGTATCTCTACACCAGGGGTAGGCAACCCCTGCCACGGGCATTTTGCTTGGCCTGCGCACCTTGGGGCAGACGGCGGGCAAGGGGCCAGGGCTGCGCCACCACAACAAGGATCAGGCCCCTCGCAGCTCCCCTGCCATCTGCCCCTGGCCCCTTGGACACGCAGGTCCGAGTTTGCAGGTTTTTGGCACTCTGTCCAAAACCATTGCCAACCCCTGCTCTACACCAAGTGTAGTCTGTAAGACCAAGAGGAAACTGAGGTGTGTCCTGGGAGATTAGCCCTTTTTTTCCTGAAGGAAAAAAAAGCCCATTTTCTGACCGACACTCATTCAAATGTCATTGAAAGAGCCTTTTTAGGGCTCTTCTGCAGCAGCCAGGCTGTTTACAGAAGTCCTCCCTTCTGCTTCCGCGAAGCCCCGAGGTGGAAAGTGGACATACGAAGGATTGCAAGAGCCTCGCTGTTTGAAAGGAAGTAATAATCTCTACCAGATTAACCTTTAAGAACAGTGCCTGAAACTAGAACGAAGAGAAAACTGACTTCACTCATAGTTTTGATTTCTCTGGTTCACCTTTGCTGGTAAAAAAAAGAGGAAAGAAAAAAAAATCAAAGGCAAAGAAAACCAAAAGCATTAAGAGTACAACGTGACTTTATTATATGAATTACTATTAAACATCTTTAAGAAAAAAAAAATCACTTATGGAAATAAATTCTAAAATAGCAACACTCACAAACGTCACAGAAGTCTTTTTTGTTTTATTTTGGGGAGGGTTTTTGTTCGTTTTGTAGAGAAGCAATACAAAGGTCACTGAGTATTGTACATCGTTATAGAAGAAATGCGTTTTGGCTTTCAAGCCTTTCATAGCAGCCTTTCCATTTGTTATACCTGAATTTTAAAAAAGGAGAGGGGGAGAATCACTCTTCTTCTGCTATGGCAATACTTTATACCCCCTGGACGTTTTGAAATGGCTACCAGGTTATGTCGTTCAGAACGGCTTTGTCTAAAGTAGGAGCTTGTACGGTTTGCTGTTAGAGTGGATTAGCTGACACATCCTACGGAGACACAGACAAGGCAGTGTGCCTTAAAGCAGAGATCAGCAAACTTTTAGGAGCGATGAGCTGAATTAATGGAGCTAGGTCCGACGTTCCCCCCCCCTTGCCGCGGTGTCGTCAACATCCCCTGCTGCCAAATTGCAGCCGATGTTCTGGCTGCTTTGGCCAGATGCAATCAGTTGGCGGGGCAGGTATGGTCTGTGGACCGCAGGTCACTAACCCGTTCCTGAACCGTGCGTATGAAGAACTCGTAGGAGCTAGCACATGTTGAGCAACATGTGCCGACAAAGCGCCTTTACATCTCACTCGAAGCCGGACACCCATTGTACACAATTAAAGCATGCTGTGTAACGACCTTAGTCCTCTCCCATTCGCTTTAGTGAATCAATCTCTTAAACCCACTAAATGCTCTCTACGCTGCTTGGCTTTTTTTTTTTAATATCTACACTTTGGGTCTATGGGGAATCAGACCTCGGGATGGGATGTCCTGCAATGTAAGAGCCTCCCAGTTGGCTTTGAAGGGAGTAAAGGATGCTCAGTAGCTTGTAGCCATAATGAAGACAGCTTGAGATCAGCCCAACGAGAGGGAGGAGGGGGCAGCCAGCTGCCTCTGGTCTTTTATCCATGGCAACATGAAGGGTATGCTGAGAACAGGACTCGAAGGAGATGCATACATGAACTTGATGTCCTAGCGGTCAGTCTAGGCAGGAACGAACTGTGTTTACCACCTCGCTGTGGTTAATCCCATGCTTTGGGTAGCATTACCTGTGATTAGATGATGTGACAGTAAGCTGACTTGTCCTTGTCTACAGATTGCTAAATCATGTTGAACGTCATGCTAGTTACCATGACTCCTTGCAGCCCGGCTGTTATACAACCCGATTGCACAAGACGACAAGGGACGCTCTGCCGGGAGAAGACTTCAGGGGCCCTTGCACTACATTGAGCACCCGCGCTGGTTGTAAACATACAACACATGTCCGGAGGGACAGGTGCTTTGTTATCTCCCCTTCCTCACATCCCTGAAGCAGTGCACTGCTCGGAGACCAGCCTGCCTAAGAAAAATGCTCCTCTCTTGGGACAGGCTGTAAAGTTTCCTACCAGCAAGAGCCTGAGCTTCTGTTTGATCATCTGTTCATGCCTTTCGCATTGATGGAAACTTAGCTCAGAGTTAAGCCCTCGGTAGCCAAGAGGCGCTGGAACGTTTACAAGCTGATTTAATTCCAAGCTTGGTTCTCTTCCAAATAGGCAGAGCTGCTTTGGATTGGGAGAGAGGAACAGGCAAACGCTTATTAAACAGGGAGCCAACTGAGGATAGGAAAAAGGAAAAAAGGAACAATTCCAGGCTGGGGAATATATAAAAGTCTCTCCCCGTTCCAAAAGCCATTTTATTTCCAGTGGTGCGGTTCCAGCTTCTCACACAGTAATTTGCACGTGCGAACCCATGTGCACACGCATGGACACACACTTCCCAAACGTGGGACTTTATCCCGAATGGCACTCGGCACTGCAGAGCCTGCTGATTTCGCAGGGAGCTGCGGGCATCTGGCACCTTAGTCACATCCTTTCCCTTAAAAGCCTGCAAAGGACGTTCCTGGAACCTCACATCCTGCACAGCCCAGCAGACTCCAAACCACTGGAGTCTCGTCTAAGTGAGCTTGACATCATCTGGAGCTGTTCTAGCCTTGGAGGGGGAATGTTTCTCCTTCCATTCAGGGGATTTTACCAAAGGACTCATTGATGCGCCTCTCTCTGGCCTTTAAAAAGAAAACGGTGAAGGTGCCAAGACCCGGCTCTTCGCTGGAAGAGCCTGAGGGCCCTAAGAATTGGTGGAGGGCCACAACGGCTGCCCACTTTGTGACTTAAATCATGCCTGAGTGAACCGTACTGTTCCAAGCGGCTCAGGTTCAGAACAGGAGCCCACAGAAACCATGTACCCAAGACAGCTGAGATCCTAAGGAAGCGTCCAAATAACGTCCCACACCACAAGGATGCGTCACTCAAGAGACTGACGCAAGTGTGTGCATGTGTGTGTGCACATGTACATGTGTGCGTGTGTGCATGCTCTTCCCCACCAAGGGCATGAGTTGGTGCATGCTCTTCCCTGCCAAGGGCATGAGTTGGCCTTAATGGCATCTCCCAAACATCCCTCTCCCACCTTCGTTTTTCTAAGTCTGCAGGCAGCAAGAGGATAGGCTGATTGAGCACCAGGTGCATGGAGCAAGAATCCTCATGCTCAGCAACTTTTAAAAAGCATCTAACTTGGCACACGCTTCAAAGGCCTACAGATTCTGAAGCAGATTTTCAAAGGGAGACTGAAAGCCCACAGCCTGGGCTTTTGTTACAAAGCCCAATAGAAAAGCAATGAAAACAGCTTTTTGTTTGTCTGATTGCTTGGATTTCTTCGTCCTCCTGCTCCATTTGCAACCCAAATGTCGTAACATTTGTGCTAGTGCACGAGAGCCAGAAAGAGAAACTTGACTGCTTTCTTTTCACTGTCCAGGCTGAGAATAGACAATATTGCTGGAGAGGGACAAAACTGGCTCGTGGGAGCTATTTCGGACTAAACAATCGACCCTGTGGTTCGAACGCACGAGGATTATTTTGGCCTGACAGTTGCCCCTTCAGCTAAAATGATCTTAGTGCTGCTTTTCCAGTCCTTCACAGCACTCGACTGTGACATGGGATTGCAAGTTCCCTCCAAAGAAGCCAATAAACTCCAAGCCAGCCACACCTTCTCATGCTCTGAAAACTCCTGGCCAAGTCTCTGCACAGATGTGCCAGGACCAGGTGGGACCCAGGGGCGAGGAGCCATTTGCATCTCACTCGAGGCCAAATCCGGATCCCGACAGCAAAACTGCCCATTCAACAGGATTTGGCTTGTGATGAACAAGCTCAGGGGGGGAAAAAAAAAAATATCAAACAAGGCCCCATCTACACACATCGAAAACCATGCTCATCAAGTGTACTTTCTGCTGCCGAGGGAGAAGCCAGCTGGCACGAACGTTACCCCAATCCAAACAAGACCTCATGAGATGCATTCTAGTTGAGAGATCAGCCGTGACAAGGAAACTGCTCCAAAATCCACCCTTCATTCCAGCTCGGGAATGGTACCATAATATCATAGGAGCAGCAACACAAAGCAAGGAAAGGTTGTCGATGGGACGGAAAAACACAGTCCCAGCTTTGTGCATGTTTCAAGGCAGTTTTGATCAATGCCTGAGGCAAAAGGTTGCATCCAAAGTAAAATGTCTGTAAAAAAAATAAAAATAAAAAAAAAAATAATAATAATAAAAAGAAGGCCTTTTCTTTTAAAAAGAGAATTCATATCGACCAATACCTGACCTGAATCCCATCTCATTACCCTTAGCGGCAAACAACAACATTTTGTAGGTCTTTTTTCGTGTGCGTAGAGTAAGGTTACACTGCTACGGAGATATGTTTAAAAATGCTTGAGCCAGGTCTCAGGTTTGGGTGCATCATCATTATTATTATTATTGTTGTTTTGAATTCATATCAGAACAGCACATGTATCAGAGCGTGAGGAGTCAACCATTACTCCCATAAGCTTGACATCCACTATCTTCACAGCAGTGATCGAGAAAAATTCAGATCAGCTGCTGATTTTTGGCTGGATTTGCTAAAGAGGAAAAGGTGTTTTCAAACCCCTGGTCAGAAAACATTGTGCCTCATTTTAATACTTGTACTTCAAAAGAGTACAGCAGCAGGGGAGAAGAAAAAACAGCCAAGGGACTGCTTTTTTTCTCCTGTTCAGTCATCTTCTTATTAAGCCTTTGATAAGTTCTCTTCCAGCCATAAAGCCCGATTCGGGTAATGGATCTGGGATCTAGAAAAGAGAAGACAGAAGGGGGAAAAGCACGCTTAGTCACAGCAGCTTCATGCATGGCTGTTGCCATCAAGCCTGTCACTCTGCAGTGGATGCTGTTAAACCGAGCCATAAATAATCACTGAGCTTGATGCGTGTGAATGGGCAGGCATGGATACATGGCGTGTTTTCATCCGTAACTTTATGCCAAGCCCACCCACACACACACTCTCAATGGAAGACAAAGAGCAGGGCAGACTTGGCCTGGCAGCCTTCCTTGCAAACTGGAATACAAATGCTTGCACACCCAGTTGCAACAGGAAACAGGAGATCTCTGTGGACTGGGCATTTCCTCATCTCCATCAAGCCTCATCCGCTGGGTGTCCTGAGTACCATGCGTTTTGTGGGCCTCCCAGTGCAGGATTCGCATTGGAAAAAAAAAAAAAAAAAAATGTCTGCGTTGCACTGGATGCCTCATTCGCAGCCTCAGCCAAGAGAAAAACCCTAATTGCCCCTAAGGACTTAACTCCCCTCTCACCCATAGAGAAGACCCTTCCACCAACCTATTTGCACTGGTGTGGACTTCTCCTCTGTGGGGCCGTGAGTATGGCACCTTTTACTCGAGCCCTGCCCTCAGAGCTCATGCAGAATGGAGACTTAATCCCAAAGCGACTCTATTTAGGGGCTGCAGCCCTGCTGCTCTCCACCTAGCAGCTGTTAAGGGAGACAGGCAGGTATGCAATGAAGCAACAGAGGGCTAAGCCCTGTGGCTGACATCCACTGGCATGCAGGTGTGCTGCACCAGGCTCTATGCACCGAGCCCAACTTCTGCCCTTAATACAGGACTCACATGGCACAAAAAGCCTTGTTGATTCTCAGCAGCTGCAATGGATTATTTGGCTGCTCCGAGGCATGTGCTTTGTCTGTCGGCTCCAGGCGCCCAACCAAGCCTGGAACTCATTGCGGGTAGCCTAGCATAGCCCAGCCAATTTCTGTAATGAGTGGCACTTGGCTTCAAGGCAGCTCTTACCACTTACTGCCCTTCTTTCGGTGTTTCCTGTTCCTCGTGTAGCTGCTGCCGCCTTGCTTGGAAGTCTTCATCTGAAAAGCATGAGAGAAACTTTCTCGTCACACCCCAAGGAGACTCTTCCCCTGCGCCTAAGCAAGTTGGATGTCATGTCATGGTCGGGTGTTACTGTCATGCAGGCTAATAAAGGACTTCAAATCCCAGAGCTGTCAACCCAGCCCCTTTCATCACAGCGGTCCACTTTGTTGAGAGGTACCACCAGCTTTGCCCAGTCAAGCTGAGAGAGTGCTCCTTGCCCTCTGCTTTGTGGTCACCGGTCCTCTGAGAAGGAGCCCCAGTTTGCTACAAGGGGGTGGGCTGGATACCTGGAGCTCACCGGGGAAGGGAACAGAAGAAGGAGCCGATTCAAGTACAAGCTGGTTCAAGTCCCAGCTCTCCCTGATTCAGGACACTGCCCTGAACCTAGACCTCTCCTGTCCCATACAAATGCCTCAACCGCCTGGCTCCTGGGATGCATCAATCTCTTGTTCTTCTCCCTATCTGGAATCTCAGGAAGTTTCCCAAACAGGAAACCACTTTCCCAGCCAGCTATTTTCATGCCTATGTTTTCATGGGGGCTGGACAAGGAAGCACCCGTTATCCATTCAAGTAGCAGAAGTGTGGAGAAAGCAGAGAAGTATCATTCAAAACAGAGGAGGACCTCCTCCTCTTTCCCCTGGCTTGGGAAAGCTCCTCCATGCCTTGGGCAGCAGCTTTCCTCTTTCAATCTGCTGCGGTCACCCAGATGGTGCAGCCCAACGTGGCTCAAGGAAACTGCAACGCCACATGGCTGAGGTCATGGCAGGCAGGAAGACACCTCTCTGGGGAGGATACTCCATTTCTGACACTCAGACCCACGCGATTCAGAGTCCAACCCAGCCATACGCACAACAACAGAGAGGGTGAGTCAGCCCATGACTCACTTCTGGCAGAAACAGGGCATTTCCTTACCGCACGAGTGTCCTTCCACATCATCGAGAAGATTAGCTGTGGATGCCCCGGTCCCCAGCCTGCAGGCTCTGTTAAAGAAAAATGCCCGACGGCCTGGGCCACCGCAACAGCATAGCAAAGTATACCCTTGCAGGCAGCCCATCACTGTTAACTCCAGTGTGGTTCCCAAGGTATGTTTCCCATTACAGTTCGCTCATGTGCTGTCCAAGATCTGGCTTATATAGCCAGAGTCGATGCAATGACAGTGTTTCTCCACCACCATGCTTTGAATGGTATTACTTCCCGTGTACACAGGGAAGCAGAGCCTTCCCCCCCTGGTCTCCTCTGAGCCCCTGCATGCCAACTAAGAGAGAAAGGCAAAGGCAAAGGAGACAGGACAAAAGGAAGAGCTGCCCTTTGCTTTCTGGGCTCCTCTTGCCAAGACTGGCATGACAACGATCCAATGCACGCAGGCTGCTGGGATTAACTTGCCTCCAGGGAAATGCTGGCCAGACACCACAGTTTTAAGGGATCGAGGACAAGTCGCTCCATTTAAAACAGGCTCAGTCCAGACCCCAGATCCAAACAAGCCAAGATTCGAGAGGGTCCGGAGTCCCACAAATCCCTAACGTCAATACACTTGGTGCAGTTACAGGTTGAGATGTGAGACTTGCAAGTACATGCCTTCTGGTTACAGCCACTGTTATTCCCCTCCTCAACAGCAGATCCATCTCCACCCCTGCCAATCTTAGAGCCTGGACACATGATGCATTTTACACCAGCGGAGAAAAAAGGAGCAGACTAACAGAGAAATCCTACATTTATGTAACTTATTCTAATTGGTGTTCGATTGCTCTGGGGAAAACACACCAAGGGATAAAACTATTTAGCGGTTATATTGATGTAGGCGCCATCTGCCCAAAGTTTATCCTGGCACAGTATTTGCCCAAGAAAAACAGGCTGTTCCCTGCTCCCTTTCCGCCCTATAGTGAGGCTCTGCAATAGCACCTTCTGCAAGATGCTACCCTGGCATAATTTGCTGACCGGTCCACTCTGTCTCCCAGTGTACTATACTTCGCTGTAGGAGACCCATGTACAAATTACATTAGTGTAAACACATCATGTGTGCAGCCCCTCAGAGACAGTGTCAGAGCTTACGTGAGACTGGAGCAGTGTCTCGCAGATTTTTTTCCCCTCTCCCCTGCAAATTTTTCCATCTCAAGGCTTAATTTCTTTGCATACCAGGCCTTTCCCTCCATAATCTTCCTTTCAGCTAGCCTGAATCACTCTCCCCACCCCCCACGTCTAGTGGACGGTCAGAGTGGCTGCAGCCCCCTTGCTCTAGCCCTCTCCAGCCACGCGCATCGCAGTTTTGACCCCGGAGCTGGGACTCGGTCACAGAGACCTCTGTGCGATCAGGACACGGGAGGATCCCGTGCAGGCTGAAGGATACACCTGGTGCTTCAACAAGTGTTTTCTTTTTGACTTCCTCATTTTGGTCTTCTCTGAGAAAGCCCTGGCGAGTTCGAACAGCTTCTTGCGTGTCGCTGAAAGGAAAGCGGCAGGTGAGAGGTTCGCTCTCAATAATAAGCCACCCAGACAATGGTGATGAGCGATGCCAAGCTCGAAAGCTGCCTCTTTAGGACAATTAACTCTTTGCATACTGCAGGGCAGCGAGGCAGGGGGGTGGGGAGGTGACCGAATCCAAATGAATCTGCTTATTTGAATGCAGGATTCACAATGCCTTAGTGTTTCGCCTTAGGAAGCCCAGGAACAATACACTTTTTCCAAGCCCTAGTACCAGTTACAGTGTCCAGAAAAAAAATTATAATTTGATCCCTGGGGGGAAGGATTTGATTTACTAAACAAAAGGTCTGGCTAGTCCGACTCTTACTGTGAGTTTCGTGACATTCTTGGCCCATGACTAAGGCAAAATCTTCCCCGCACTAAATGAAGCTCAGTTCCACTGTAGCCTGTGAGTCAGAGTCCATGAGTGCCAATCTAATTTTGCAACAGGAGACCAGCCTGTGGCTGGCTGGAAAGAAAGAATTAAACCGGGAAGAGAGAGGCTATTAATTCCCCATTTCTCTCCTAGGAGTTAAAACAGAAGCTAGAAAGGCACTGCTTCCACTCCCAAGAACCGTAATGCCGGGCAGGTCACAGATTCGCACTGTACGCTACAGACATCAAAGGCAGACGGATACAGGTCGCAATGTGCAGGAAGCACGAGGTCCGAGTGGTCTAAGTAATTAGCCAGCTCAGCTCCTGCCAGTGACGAACCTGCTACTCCCTCTGTAGCTCTGGACTCATCCGTCCTGAGTCGGGGAGGTGGGAAGAAGGGGAGAGAGTTCAATCCAACCCTGCTACCTCTACCTGCCTAAGGGCACCAGCATTTTCCAGGGTGGATTGGGAAGAGCTGGAGAGCAAAAGCCATTCAGGAAGCACCCAGGACCATGCATTCCCCTGCATACTCCCGGGGACCCTCTTCATCGACGGCTCTGACTGCGCTTCTGCTAGGAGATGGTATCGCAGACCTGAGACACCTGCCATCTGGCCGATCACAGTGCAAAGCTGCCGCGTGGACAAGCACCCAGCCCCACCTGCAGCTGAACGTGCTTTGCCCACGGGCCCCGTCTGGTTCACAGAGGGGCTTGAAAAACACGAAGGTCAGAAAGCCAGGTCTTTGTATAACGGGCCAGTCGCTGGCGCACACACACTCTGCTTTGGCAAAAGAGTGCCATAGCACTCAATTTGGTGCCGAAGACTCCTCCGGGCTTCCTCCTCCCGCATGCCATGCCGTCCCTGCTCACCCTCCCATCTGCCCACGTGGAACCTGGAAACAAACTCACATTTTCCCATGTGTTTCAATTTGTCCCTGAATAAGGCATCTTCAGACACAGCACCGCTGGCCTCACTGGTTATGGAGGGAGCTACGTCACCTGAAATGCAAACATCTGGTCACTCGGGGGGCGAGGTCACTATGACCCAGTTCCAGCGCCGGCACGAAGCGGCTGCCAAGCACCGCTATCCTGGGCTGAACAAGGCAGAGAGATGAGAGCGCAGACAGAGAACAGAGATGAGGGAAGAAATAGCAGCTGTTGGGGAAGCACAAAGAGCGAGTCTGTGCTGCCTCCATGACACAGGCCAGACTGAGTATCCCCATGCCAGTTGGGGTATGTTTTGGGTGGCAGAAGAGGGGTCAGCAGACACAGGGCCTCTCTTCCACTAAGATTAGGACAGGCTTCTGATGAGACAGGTGCAAGACCGAGACCAGGTCCTCTGCTGATTTCAGCAGAGCTAGGGGTGACTTATCCCAGCAGAGAAGCTCAATCCAGGGACTCATATCACCAGTCCTCAATATCTTTACCACCTGTGCATGCTGACATCAGGCTGGCTGGCACGGCTGCCACTCCAGCCTGGAAGTTTACACTGGTGCCAACGGGAGCAAAAGAGACAAGGCAATGGAGAATAGGTCTCCCCCGGCTAATGTCCACGCCGAGTTGGGCAACTGCAGTCAACCCTCGCTGCTCTCGCAACGTACAACCCCAACTTACCCCATCTGTTCCTTTTATTCCTCCACTCATTACCAGCTCATACTCCCAGATCGTTCCCATCACCCCGGCAGACAGATCCAACTCATTAAGCATGGAGAAAGTTTAGAAGTCTCAGCTGTACCAGCGCCGGCAGCTGATCCGGGTGAATCAGATCTTGTTAATTGTGTCCTTGTGCTCCCTTCCCCCGGCCCTCCCCTTCTTATCAAATTTGGGCACAATTGAAATTCCATAAGCTCGGCCAGAACCGTCACATCAACCCCGATGAATAGCTGCATTTGCCTCGGCCCCCCCTCCGGACTGAACACGAAGACACTGACAGACACCAACTAATTCTGTCCTTCGGGGCAGCTGCTGCATTTGAGGACAAAGGTTAATCGGGATTACTCAGAGGCAGTCGTCATGCCTTCCAAGGCCGATTCTTCGCTCTGGGCTACACAAGGGGCTGCTTTGTTACGCTTGGGAACTAGATCACAGTTCTCTGCCTTCTTCATCTGCTCTCCTGCCACGGCTAAGTCGCCAAGGGTGGTAAGAGAGGAGGGAACTAGGGACTGGGGAAAATGATGCTTTGAGACTCGAGCACAGGGGTAGCAACATGTTGGTGGCTTCAGTCTTGGACGTCTGATCCAATCCTGAGGCATGCATTGGACCACAGGTCTAGAACAGAGCGGATCTGATGGCTCCTTTGAGTGGATCTGGTGGGACCCCAAGCTTTGTAGGTGCTGAGACTGCTACAGGGCAGATGCTATTGACTTGTCGGACTTGGTGATCTGCTCAGATCCCTTCCGACCCTACCAACTATGACTTCGCACACCGGGGACCGTCTCTACCAGGAGGAAGCAAGGAACCTAGCAGAAATTCACCACTGTCTTGCACACCACCGGGCTCATGCCAAGGAGCTCTAGCAAAGAATATAACGTTCAACTAGTCTCCTCCATGGAAAAGGAGGCTGACAGAGCAGCTTTTCCAAGCACCAGCAGGAACTGGGTGCTGAACTCCCCCTAACTCTCTACAGGTGTTAAACCTGTCCACTGCCCCTTTGGCTTTTGAAGAGCTCACCCATAACTTCTACCCATTTCACAGAAGACAAAAGCAAAGTTCTCTGCTGATCATGTTCCAGGATGAGAATTCCCCCCTCCCTGGCCACAAATAGCAGAGCTTTTGAGAGAAGAAAGGATTTGGGATATTTGGGGACATTTCATCTCCTGCTACTTGTCCTTATGGAGACCCTCAGTGACTGAAGCCCTAGAAATACAAAAGGTGTCGGGAGATCCCAGTGACTGGAAGCTGTGCTCACCCGTGGCTGGTAAATTACCTGATATTACAGAAGAAAAACTGAAATTGTTGCTGACGGCAACGCTGCTTGACTTGGATTTTTTTGATTCGTATTTCAATCGATCTGAAAAACAAAAAGAAACTCGATTTGATCTGGAACTCATACACTCACTCCCTTCGTCTCTCTCTAACCACGCATTTATTCTGCATCCACTGCCAGGATTTAACAGCTTCAGAGTAACAGGTGTCCCAATGAGGAAGGCGGCTGGGGGCAAGATTTGGAGGTTATTGTTTTCAAGGGGAGCTGAGCTGACAGCCCCGAAGGCTGCAGTCCTTTCTCAAAGTGTAGGGACAGCCTGGCCAGTAGCACAGCTAAACTTGCTAATGTGTCTTGCCATCATGCCTTATCCCTTGAGGGACCATGTTTAGGAGTGAACAGATGGATAACTGGAACATGGATGACACCCACTAATCGCATTTGGTTGGCGGATGAGTATCAGCTTCAACTAGATCTTGGATTTGTGAATGGAAAAAAAAATAGCATAAAATCTGACCATGCAAACATACTCAATAAAGGCTAGACAAAGTTGGACTTAGGTGTGCCACTTTTAAGTCCACATAAAGACACCTAAATAATGTTGTTCAGGTGCTGACATACCCCGTAAGTCCTCTGAAACCCACAGGAATTTGCAGATGCTCAGTATATCTGAAAAGCTGGACTTAATGACTGAGCTTATGACTGGACTTGGCTTCATAGGATTTTTCTTGAAATTTGCATAAACTTGATAGGTCACTTGTGCAAAGAAATAAATGCTCAAAAAAAAGTATTTCAGTTTTGATGCCATTTCGCTTCTAAAAAAAACCCAAGAAAACTCTTAGCAAGAAAAGATTGAAAAAAGTAACTTCCTGTCACTTCATGAATCCCAGTGGTGACAGAAGAGGATGTTCACACCTCTGAAAACAGGGCCTCCGAACTCAACCAAAACTCCAGGTCAACACGGCTGTGTGCGTTCAATCCAAACGTAGATCTAGATTTCGGAGACATGCCATTTTCTTTATAATGGAGGGTGGGGGTCCAGTAGCAGAGTTAACTCAGCCTCTGTGCATGTGCCTGTATATAATGTTTCTGTAGGTCTAGTAACCGGTAATCAGTTATCAGACCTACAGAAAGCGCTGGATAAAATCCTCACCTCGGTGAAATCAATGGCAAGGATTTCACCTCTGCTTTTTGGCTAACTTCTTCCCAGGGAAATGGACAAAAGTATCTATTAGCTGTGGTCTCCATCCCAGATGTTTGGGCTTAGGGGGGCACCACCATCTCCCAGATGTTGAGGTTTTGGAGGCTTCCATTTTTGCTCTGCATGCACGCGCGTGTGTTGGAATGAGTGTATACACACACGCACACATATATGCATACACACAGAATAAAGGATATTATTTATTGAAAATAATATATCTATTTGGAACTGAACAACTCCCGTGCCTGACCACAAAGCCGCCTATCCCTTTGCTGACATCATTTGGGCCCTGCAGGACCTCAGGAGAGTGCAACCCTGAGAAGCAAACCCCAGATATTCAAGGAAGCTGGACCGTCTCTCTGGCAGATTGCCTCTACAAGTAAAGAATTGTCTGTCTGGAGCTGCTCGGAGGTTCAGACTGTGGAACCCAGCCTGGGAGAGATGGATCAATGAGAGCACGATAGGGACTGCAGTCAGGTTGTGCAATGAATGCAATTTATCACACAGGGCCTGCATCATTTTCGCCCTGCTATATTGCGTGCTTTCTATTCACCCCTCCAAAGCCTTGCACAACACGAACACTTTGCTGACAGCTTAGACAGGCAAATTGAAAACGTTCATCTTATCCTGCTAAAAGGAAGCAAAATGAAAATCATAAGCGAGCAGCTGATTTTCTGCCGCTGATGGATAGGAGGAAGAGCATTTAAATTAAAGCATTACAATGAGCTTTCGCAAACCAAGAACAAGACCCTCGAGTGACAGGTACCATGACGGGTGAGGGGAATATATTAGCCTTGTGTGTTGAGAATTAAAATGACAGAGCAGAGAAGAAATGGAAGGGACGGGCTCATCCTTCAAGAGAAATGAAACCACCAAAACCCCTTAACTTCTCCCTGCAGTGTCATCGGACAAGCAGCTGGCTAACAACCATCAAAACCCACTACACAGAGGCTATAGGGACTCCCAAAATATTTTAGAATTACAGAGATTGTGATTGCATAATTACAGAGATGTACTTGCCTAACACCTGGGCTGATCACACACCCAACTCAAGGGGAATCATTTATGTCAGAGGCACAGAGAAAGCCCTGGTGAAACGGGAAACTACCAAAACCTCAACATCTGGGAGACAATGGTGCACCGCTAAGCCCCAGCATTTAGGAGGGGAGACCACAGCTGATGACGTGCTTTGCTCATTTCCCTGGAAAGAGGTCGGCAAAAAGCAGAAGTGAAATTCCTTGCCACTGAATTCATTGGGGACAGGATTTTATCCAGTGATTTCTGTAGGTCTCGTAACTGTGAAAGGGACTGGCTGGTGGGGAAAGAGGCAGTGAATTGCCAGTGAGCAGGGACCAGCTGCTAAACCCGGTTAGCAGAAGACGGAAGGACCCGGGAAAACGCTCCTGCCATCAAGCTCTCCCTGGGTTATATTCTCCACCATCGCCCCCCATGCAGAGCTGGTGCAGCACGAGTGAGAAAACACTGTCGGCCTGGCCTGGTAGCATTGTTCACTGGTGGAAAAGATGACGCCACATGTGAGGCCACGAAGACTTTGGGCCCAAGGGCAAGAAATGGCAGCGAAGGAGGAACCCACACACGGGAAGCAGAAACAGAAATGCTTCGAGTCACCTCTCTCGAGGGCCAGGAGGAAATCCCGGTTCCTCTGGAGCTCCTTCATGAACTCTTCGTTCTGCAGGAAGAGGGCAATGCGCTCGTCCTCCAGGTACTGCTTCCACTTCCTCTCTTGCTCCAGCGAGCCCTGGGACCTCTGGCTGCTCTCACAGGACAGCGACTGATGGCAGCTTTGCGAGCTCTGGGCAGGAATGAGACACGAAGGGAGAGTCAGTGCAAGCCTTTTCTCACACATCGCAGTGGCAGTCCTGCTTGACTTCACACCCTGATTCAGCAAAGCAAGGGAGCATGTGTTTAAGTCCCAGTGGCTTCGATAAAGCATAAGCACAAGTGCTCTCCGAAGCAAAATCCTGGCTCGTGGGACAGAGGTTGGAACAATTAAAGGTCTCTACATATCAACAGCAGGTTGGGTAGCAGTGGTCCAAGCTCTGCCCACCTTCCCTCCTCGTGAACAGGCCTCTGTTCTGACCATGCTTGAAGATTATTTCTACTGGGAAAGCCTTTTCCATAACCCAGCATGCGCTCAGCAGCAGAGGTGCTGACATGGTGCATCCCCCGTGCTTTGTCCCTCCTAACCCTGCGAGATGACTAAATCCCAATCAATTAAGATGGGTGGACCTCACGGGTGTCACTGCTAGGCCCACAGGATCCTTATGGCTAGGGAGGAAGGACAAGTCCGGTGTGGCCCTCAGATGCCAAGCTAAGGCTCAGGAGCTGGCCATTAGGGGGAAAGCGTCTTTTCTCTTGGGAAGGGAAAACACTTGAGCTGGAAATAAGGGAGGCAGAACAATGTGGAAGCCTGCAAGGGCGAGATGGGGTGAGACGGGGAGGGGAAGCAGTATCCACTCCCACCAGTGGTATCTATCCGATTTGCAGCTACCCTCGGAGGGCCGTAACAAGCAAAAGCATACAATTACCGAGGAAGGAAAAGGGCACCAGGACCTCTCCCCATGCTGAGCCCAGTGAATTGACAGCTTCCTATTCCCAGAAAGGTAATAGAGCCCGAGATGCCGAAGCCCCAGTGCAATAACTCAGGACAACGTGTTGGAACACAGCTGCCTCGGGCGGCACGGACAACCAGCCGGCATGCAGCACGTGATACAATAGGAAGGGAGAGGGAAATTAGGCTACGGTCCTCATCCCCAGCTGCCCCTCACCTCTTCACAGCAAGGCACTTTACTCAGTCTATCTACTTCAGGACAGAAGTAGCCCTGCCACGATTTGAAGCTGGGGTCCCAGGGCATTTAAGACGCTGAAAGCACTCTCCTCACCTGCACGCTGCTGATCTGCTGGGGGAGGATGCGAAGGAAGTCGTCGGGGAGGTTGCCAAGGAGCGGTGGATTCCAGTTCCTGTACCGCCGCGGCGCTGGAGGGCCGGAGGAAGTCTGGATATCAATTCTGCAGGCCGGGGGGGAACAAGGACACGACAAGATAAGGCAGCAATCATTGCAACGCGTCGGCACGCTCTGCAGATGCTGACGGACCCGGTTCTCAATGACCTTTGGCTCAAATCAGAACGGGAGGTCCCATCCAGCCCCCAAAAAGCATGCAAAAGGCTGACAATTGTGAGACGTTCTAAAAATATCTGGTTATTTCAGGGTTCGGCACTGACTCAGGTGCTCTGTGTTCCTCCCTGCCTTTGGGAGGCTATTCTGCCACCACCCCCCACAACCTCACTACTGGCATTAAGGCTCCCTGAATTTCTGGGAGTGTGAAAACCTCTTCATTTTTTTTATTCCGTTTCTCCTGAAATCTTCTTCCTCTTCCACCACCTCCAAAAACCCCATTTCTTCACTGGGCTCGTTTCTTGCACCAAGGACTCCCCCAGTTAGCAACTGTTTACATGCCAGCCTACAAGCTGCTTTGCAGGAGAGACACGATGCACTCATCAAAGCAGTAAATCCCTGCCCTGGAGAGCTCACAGCCTAAGGGTGCCAGGCAGCAGGTAGGATGCAGAGAGGCATCTGGATGCTCTCGTTATCAGGTTCCCAGGCATTTTTGGAAGGAACAAGGGCAGCGCAGACCTGATTTGCATCCATCGGGGAGGAAGCTGGCGGGGAGCAAATGTGGCTGCTTGAAAGAAGACATAAAGCTGGCAGTGGGGCTGAGGAAGAAGGTGAGAGGAAATCTCTGCTCCGGCAGATTTCATATCCACGTGAAGAGGCCTTATCGCCACCTCTGATCGCATGCGTGCGTGCGCCCGCGTGCAGATTTTATTTTCAGAGCTGTCAGCGAAGCGTCAAAGGCGGCAGGAGGTGATGATGACTGCGTGTGAATGTCAGCGTCTTCATTATCACTTACACTTGGGGAAGAAAACAAATAAAAGCCTCTTCCCTGGCGATGGCTGCTTTTGAACGTCCCTTTGCGGCATGCTGGCTGTCCCCGCTTTGCCGAGTGCCCGGGGGTGCCCGCCACAGCACAGAGGAGGACTCAGCCACACCAGGATCAAAGGGTGCTTGTGCTCGTTGAAAGGCTCCTCCCGTCCACGAGGCTGGACCAGCGAACCACATCTATTAACCTCCCACCACGCTCCCCAGAGCGAACGCCTGCTCCAGCTGCTCTTATGGAGTCGACTCAGACGAGGTCAGCCCAGGGTGACTGCGGATAAGCCCAGCTCCACAGCCCGTGTCTCCGTGGCCCATGCCTCTAAAATGAAAGCTGAGCTGAATCCACTCCACTTTGTACATCGTAAGAGCAGCCTTTGGCCTCAGCTGTCCTCAAGTCAGTAGTTGGACAGCATCTCAGCCCAAACCCCAGTGTACACGGTTACAGAAGAGACTCACTGCACAGGATCAGATCTGTCATACGCACCCATTGCTACTCCACTGTACCTTTTGTCCGAGCTTTTAGGAGGAAACCAGGCTTTTCACGTGGGGCTATAATAAGCACCTTGTTACTCTCGGGATCATAGAAAGGAGAGATGGAAAATACACTAACAAATGCACAAAAGCACGCGTGATATTTTCTCCCTGTGAACACAGTTTAAGTGCTAAGGAGCTCTTTAATCTGGTAGAGAAAGGCACAACAAGATCCTACAGCCGGTAGATGAAACCAGAGAACATGCACGTATTTTTCCAGCAGGTAACCATTTGGGGACATGCTACCACAGGAGGTAGCGGGCTCTCCATCTCTTGATGTCTTTAAAATCCAGACTGGATGCCTCTCTGGAAGCGATACTTTTATTCACTAAACTCCAGGGCTCACTGCAGAGGCAATCCTCAGCAATCCCTCACGGCTGAGGACGGCTGTCTTCCATAATTGCTTTATCCGTGGGTCCGAAGATGACTGATGAGGCCAACTGGGCATCAACAGACTCTGTTGTAACTGGGACATGCGTTTCCATGCGGGGTGGGTGACAGAGATAACATAGGGAATTTTGGTGCACAGATGAGCTCATGGGCCCTTTTGCCTTTCAATTTCAAATGCATCTCGGCAGATGCATCAAATCCAGATGGGACTTCACAAGGATGACATGTTCCACGGCCTCAACAGCAAGAGGGACACAACGTGGGTCCCCTGCCTCGACTACTCCACGTGTCTGCCAGCTGAGCCAAAGGAGAAGCCACGTGAGCTTTTGGCCGTGGTGACCCGCTCCACCAACTCTCGAGCGGACACGTATTGCAGCTGAATCGCACCTCCCAGACAGCTCGTAAGAAGCACATCTGTTCCACGGTTCAGCTTTCTAAGTTGCCCCCAAAAATGCAGTAGGCCCTCTACATGCAAGAGCACATGGGCTAATGGAGTAATGGCCATCTCCATCATGCTAGCGTTTATGGCTACAGACAACAAAAGGCTGAAATCAGAGTTTTACAAGATGGATAGCCATCGGCTCGCTTAGAGAGATGCCACCTGGTGTTTTTTCAGATGAAGTCAAAGCTCCCCCATCTCCGCTGGCTAATTTTTGACATTCCTCTCAGTCCAGGAATTACTTTCTCGGCCTTTCAGCTGTTCAGTTTCTGAAGCCCCTGTAGACACTTTCATCCAGCTGTGAACTTCATTCATCTTCTCTGGCTCCTTCTCACCCAGTCCCAATTAGCTCCCACCAGATGATCCTGTGAGAAGCCAGCCCCTGTACAATCAAACACCATTTCTGCAGCCTTGCAATGGGCCTGGTCCATTTGCCTTTCAATAACGCTCAGTTTCTGGTCAAAGCCCCACAGCAAGACAACAGAGAGCACAGATGGCGGCTCCCCTCTGCTCACACCAGGGTTTCATCTGGATCACACTACAGGTGTGCTACGGCCTCTTCTGGGAAAAGACTTCATCAGGACTGAAGGCAGGGGTGAAACTCGTATTGCAGTGGTGTGCTGCTCATCCAAGCTCCCATTTCGTGTCTGGTGAACTCATACCCAGGCCACTCCTGCTTCATGTGCTCAGATTTGAACGCAAGCTCCAAATTTTGGCTCACTTGCACATCCCTGCTGAGAGGTGAAGTTAGGGAAGACGGAAGAAAAACTCCCAGGACCAGTACTTTGTACATCTCTCGGACAACCATGTGCACAGCAAGCCCCAAGGGAAACCAGCCTGCCACCCAGCCGGCTTCGCTCCAGTTCCTTGGACTGGGATCCCTGACCCCATGGTTCAATCCAACAGCATTTCATCCTCAGCCACACGCCAGCAAGCACAGCCCAGCCCTCCTCAAGTGTCCCGATACCTCTGCACCCACCTACACCGCCTGGATCTCCCAGGCATGCTCATACAGTCCAGCCTGCAAAAAGAAGTATGCACAGAGGGAAAAACCTTGCTCCTCCCAGCACTGCAGGCTGCACCCCAATGCCAGAGGCTCTTCGTCACGGTAGCACGGGCATTCCCCTCCTGACGCTTCATTTCCTACAAGACAATGGGCTAATGGCAAGTGGGCTCAGCCCCGTGGTGCTTACCTGGGAGGAGGGGTGGGAGGAGCTTGGGGATACTGCCGGTCAAACACGTGCATGTCGTAGGCAGGGGGCGAGTACACGGGAGGGGGCTCTTCATCCGAACTGTCTGGTTCCAGAGTCCGCTCCAAAATCTGTGCAAAGGGAGAAAGAAGAAATGAAAGACTGGCGGTGAGCTGGCAGAAGACACCCTGGAAAAGGCAAGACATGCCGCGAAAGCCCAGCCGCTCACGGTGCCTCCCTGCTTGGGCATTGGGACATAAGGCAGGGGTAACTCGTGTGAAGGCGTGGGGGGAAACCACTGTGAAACCAGAATTGGACCCATCACACCATTTTATTTTATTTTATTTTTTTTTTAAAGCCAGCTAATCTGGGGGCTGCCAGTCCCAGTGCTGGGGCTCTAGGAGATCTTGTCATAAATTGCTGGTTAGGAAACCTGCGGTTTTCAGAGACAAAGTCAGACTACCAGGGGGGAAAATTGCTAGCTGAACACAGCTACCTCATCTGTGCTCCCTGGGGAGAAAAGGGCAGACACAAAACCTCTGCCAGAACAAACATGGGTGTGCAACTAGTGTAACTGGAGCTCCCTTCCCTGCTATTCAGCTCCTACTGACTTCTACGGAAGAGTGCTCCTCGCCTGCTGGCACCAGGCGCGGGTATGGCCTCAGGTGAGCTGCCCTCCTCCAGGTACTGCCTCAGTTTCCCTCTCCTTACGGCCTTTCATCAACGGCTGAGGGAGGCCTGCACTTCACTTGGTGTGGAGGCAGGCATGCTCCCTCCAAACACAAGCACTCCCTTTACCCAGGCCTGGCTTTTGGGACAGTCTTGAGCTGTGCAGACTGCTGTGGGGCGCTGAACCAACTCTCAAATGGAGAACACGGCTGCGCCACCTACCCCCGGGAGAGGCCCTGGATGAAGTGTTGGGAATGGTCAAGACTGGGTGAGGACCCACTTCTCAGTCTCCTCCAAAAGGCAACACTTCGGGTGACGGTCTTCAAATTCGATCTTGGCTCGCTGCATCTCTAGCCGGACATTAAGTAATTATGAGATGCCCCAGGCAGCTAAGGTACTTCAGGTTGCTTTACTACCATGTCCTCCACGTGCAGACCTCAGGAAGGGCATGTGGGGGGTCAGTGGGGGCTTCAGATCAGGCCTCAAGTGCTGTTTAAAACAAACCCCTCAGGCTTCATACTTTCACCAGCCACACACTCGAGGTGTTTGCCTGCCTGCTCTCATCCAGCCATCACCTCTCCCTGAACTTCCTGCATTTTTTTTGACCGCCTGGCCTCCCATGCGACTGATCCCAGAGCACTGCATACCTGGCTGCCCTCGCACGCACTTGACAACAGCTTGTGGAGAGTAACTCAGCGCTGCCAACTCCGCGCGGAGAACAAACACTTTGCAGAGCGTTTCCGCAGAAGCTGCTGAGGTCACACGCTGCACACAAGTGCTGCCAGAGCCGTGCACTTGTGGTCAAGAGACCTATTCACCTGAGCTACTGGCTGCTAAAGTTCGGGTGTTTCCTAATAAGCACCGCAGCTGGGCGACTGCCAATACGTCGCTCCCCTGGGGAAACATTGGTTTTAAACAACGAGCTGAGCTCATACGCACAAATGGTTTGAGAGGGAGGGGGGGAAGGCACATGGATCCTCCACCTCTGATGCTCGTGGCCGATGCTTCTCTTTCAGGACACACTCAGCTGCTCACAGCTGGACTACATTGACTAAGCATAGGAACAGGAGGAGCAGAACTTCCTTTTCATGACCATAGTTTCCGACTCTAGAAACTATGACCAACATATTCAACCACAGCCTTAGTCACAGAGCCACAGGCACCGTCACACAGATGTGTAGCACGGGGACACGTAGGAGGGGGAGGTCCAGAAAATAAGTAGTCATAAGAACATAAGAGATGCCAGACCGAGTCAGACCACAGGCCCGTCTAGCCCAGTTTCAACCTCTTCCTAGCCCTGGCCAAGTGATCCATCTTCCAGACCAGGAAGAAAAGCTCTCATGGGGATGGGAAGCTGGGTGACTGTGGTGCTGCCTTCCTTTCGCTCATCTCTGCACATCTCCAGGATTTCATGGGTGGTGTCCACGGGCTCTCGGATACATCCAAGAGGCACGGGCGCTAGCTGTTATTCTCTGCTCGGTATCTCCCGCTCAAAACCCAAGTTTTTAAAGCTCTGATCTGCACTCCCGTTCCTGCTTTTTCAGTCTTTCTTCCAGCCTTTCAATTGTTAGACATTTGATGGCCACCAAGGAGGGCTTGCAGAGCCTGTCCCGACCGATCTGCCCCTTGATCTGCACCCTCCACAGCTGCGAGCACTCAGCAGCCCGGGACAGTGGTGCTCTACTCTCTAGCCCCGGGGACCAGGTAAATGTTGGGGGACCGGTCCGCAGGCCAGATCCCACGGGCAGGGTCAAGCTGTGGGTGTGGCCGGCCCATGTCCACATGCCAGCCCAACCCCAACACGTGGTGGCATGATCTAGCGCACCAACGTGGGGCTTCCCATGGGTCCATGACTTGGCACCAGGAGACCGGCAATTAATGCTACTGTCTCACCACCAAATTTCCAGACCCGTGAGCTGGGTGACACGGCTCCACAGGCCAGATGTGGGCCAGGGGTTGAGCATCACTGGCCTAGGAGTTCCCAATAATGAGGCTCCACCTCTCATTACCATGTTTCATCAATCACTAATGGACCTAGCCCCCACCATCCACAATTCACTTTTCCAGCACTGTGCATCATAGGATCTTAAAGCACTTCACAAATACTAATAAATTAACCTGCCCAAAGGCTCCCCGTGAGTAGGTAAAGAGGTCCAATGGCCAAGGTCACGCAGGAGTCTCTGCTCCCAGGATTTTGGCCCCAGATGCTCAAAACACGGCACCCTCCGTCTACATGACCCCGTTAGAAGAGGTCAGGCCCCTGCACCTGCGAGATCCCACTGCCATGACACTAGAAGCTATGACTCTCTCCCTAGAAACTCTCATCTTGCCAGGATGTTTTAAATCCATAAATAGTTTAAGAGCCTCTTGTAATCTGAAGCGGTTTTCCAGCCACCTACTTTGCTAAGCGTGATGTACAGCCGGCTCTTGTCGGCTTTATTCCCATACTCATTTTGGAGACTCCCTGTGCCTCTCGTCAGGTCTTTTCTTTCCCATTTTTTGTGCTTATGAAACAAAAGGCCAAAAATCAGCATCGACTGACTCGTTTCCCCGTCAAAAGAGAGCAACCTAAAAATAGCTCCTTTGCGAGTAGCGAGGGAAATGTTCGACCTCGTGCCTTTGCATTTTGCAATGCCAAAAGAATTAAACAAAAATTATTTGCTCGCAAAACAAGTGTGCAATCCAGTGAGCGAATGCTGCACGCAAGGTTTCCCCTCTGGTATTTTTGTTCTAATCCACAGAGATCTGGCAGCTTCCCACCCTGCCGCGCCATACGTTTATCTGCCATTATACCATTAAGCCACGAGATGGCTCTGTATTCTGCATAGTTCCTGACAGAGCAGGTTTCCTGGTAAACAAAGTAGACAAAGCCGGAACCAGAGCTATGTGGAAGCCTGCTTGTGCCTGTATTTATTAGCTGTTTTCTTCAACAAACCTCTTGGGCCAGATTGAAATTCTTCCATTATTCCCCATGTCCCGTATCTCTTCTCCCCGGTTGCAAACCAGAGATCCAAGCAACCTGGTTACATGACATGCAGCAAAGGTACACTCCTTCCAGCCTCTTTCTTGTTCCATGCTGTTGCCATTTTCCACTAGGAGGTTAAAGAAAATGCTTGCTGGGAGACAGAATTGCATTTCGTCCTGTTTTTATTTGCAAAGGAAGATGCTGCAGTCTCTTTCTCAACAGCAGACAAGGGGTAGTTTGCTATGCCCTAGCACTGGGATCTCAAAAAGGAAACCCTTGAGGTGCAAATGCAAAGGGCCATCATTTTGCCTGCCACCAGAGACTGAAAGAGGGAGCTCCATGGCTGAAAATGAGAAGCTCCTCATTCACGGTTGAGAGATAGACGGTTGCTGATGATTTGCCTTCTCCGTGGATCAGACGGAGAAAGGTACATAGGACCAGATCCTAATCAACCTCCTAAGCCAGGAGTTGGCAACGGTTTTCAATGGGGAAGCCAGCATGACCCAGCTCAAGTCCCAGGGAAGCACGCAATAAGACCGGGATGCCACATGTCCCTGCCACCCAGTTGTGACGGGGTGGCAAAAGCCCCTCCTTTGCAAAAGCCTGGCGTGTCACAAAAGTAGGCACGTGAGGGTTTTTCAGGGATTGGAGGAGGGTGGAAGAGGATTATATGTAGGTACCTCAGTCCCCTTAGGTGCTAAGGTGGACTAGGATGTGGCTCATAATACACCGTGACTCATAGGTACAGCATACAAGTTGCATTAACATACCTGGGGGCTGGACACGTGCAATAAGAGCAAGCTACGGCCCTCCCATAAGCTTCAGATTCAGCCTCATTTCACCCTCCCCGTCTCTTTCTGGGTCAGTGGGTATGAGCTGTGCCGTTCACTACATTATTTCCACAGGAAATGTCAGCAAGAAGCTATTTGACCCATTCTCCATTTCGGGTCCTTGCAGTTTCATTCCTACATTCATCACGCATGTCAAGACTGGAGAACGGCTACACTCTTTGCTGAAAGGAGGATAAGCGTCGTATCTGACGGAGGGGAAGGGAAGCACTGGAGCAAAGTCGAGACTGGTTAGTAAAACTGCCGAAAACGAAGGATAAAAAGCTCTTCCGTACTCGGGGGACCTGCTTCTTCCAACTTCAGTGCCTACAACACAATTAACTCCTGCCCCGAGGCCGGGTCTGGCTATGGTGCTGTTTCTTGCCATTACAGGGCTCAACACTCAGCTGAATTAGAGCCCGATGACAATTTCTAAGGATCTCAAAGCGCTTTAAAGCATTAGGTATTGAAGTTTGCCCTCCCTTCCTCCCCCTTTTCTGTGCATTATTACAAGCAATTTTGCAGATGAGGAAATTAAGGCATGAGGAGGCCCCCTAAAAATCACCCAGGAAAACATCAATGCAGAAGCCCGGACTCTGACCGCACAGCCCCTTCCTATAGACACCAGGTAAAACGCCCATCTTTTTTCTGGATGCCAATTAACAGCGACTCTGGGCAAGGGGATGGGATGGGTAATGGATGTTACCTCGGGGGGGATACTGTCATCGGAGTCCGAGCTGTCGTCATAGCCACCGCCGTCCAAGTTCATCTGCAAGAGCTGGTCAATGGTGGCATCCACGGCCCCGTTGTTGGCCCTCAGGACACATTCAATGATGTCATAATCCATGTTGGGGAACATCGTCTTGAAGTCCTCCATGGCTTGGTTGAACTCCAGCCGCCGCACCTGCCGGCTGGGCCGGCTGTTATTGAGCTCCTGAGCAGAAGAGCTGTTCCTCGAGCTGCCATTGCTGCTGCTCCTCCGGAACAGGCTTGTCATTTTGGAGAGCTGTTTTTGGAAAATGTTTGACCCTTTGAAAACTATTCGAGAGACAACACAAAGAATAGGAGATGATCGATCCCAGCAGAGGCGGTGGCGGCAACGGCGGCAGGGAATGCAGCACCGCCCGCCGGCTTCGGCGTCCAGAAATTACGTGGGCATCCTTTGAAACCACCGCCCAGCGATCCAGCATGCAACGGAGGAGCATGCAGGAGGCCTCAGCAGAAGAGCCACACAACCACGGAGAGGCCAGGCTCGCAGCAGTCCCACGCCGGCGCCAGCGAAGGAAAGGCCTTCAGCAACACGGCAGCATCATTTAACCTGGGAACAGGAAAGAGAGAGACACGTGTTGGACAGTCTCATGAAGAGCCAGCAGGACCCCTCTGAGCCAAACAGAAGGGCGTTTTGGCCTATAAAGGGATCCTTTGGTCAAAAGCACCGATTTCTTTTTTTTCCTTTTTTTTTTTTTTTTTTGGTGGAAAAACCTCGGGCTTCCCTGAAATAGCTGATCCTGGAAGTAGATCCAAAAACCATCTGGGAACCGTTATGGCGCATGGGTGTGTGGCTAGCTCAGCAAACGGCATGTTTCAATAACCAGTTTATAAATGTTTTCATCAAACTCCCCATTCAAAACCTGCTGGGCTGACACTTAAACCCTGGGAAAGCAGCTCCAAACACTCTTAAAAAGTGGCTGAATTTTAACCCTTGGTCTTGACAGCACACATTGAGAACATCATCTCCGGCTCAGCCAAGAGCATGGTCACAGAGCTGTGTCAAATCTCTAAAGTTGGTCGAGTCCGATTAGCTATTAATTACCTGTTGGATCTGTCATCAAATCCAACGAAGGAGAGAGCACCGCATCTACTAAATGAATGCCACATTTTATCCTAGCTTCATTAAATGGGGAACATAAGGAGGTGATGATCTAAGATACCAAGCAGGAGTGAAATGATGCTGGAAAGGCAGTTGGTTCTGCCAAAACTTTGCAAACACCTCATTAAGCAAAGAAATATACCTGGTACCTGAATAGCATGGAGCCGTGCATACTCTCCCCTTGCTAGGCTAGGCAGGGAGGAAAAGCAGAGCCCCAGTCGCGTCTGCATTTCTCTAAGTTCGCAGGTGTATTAACATTTTACAGTGACTAAGTGGCCCTATTTATGAGGCACTTATGGAAATGAGCACCATTATCTGCAGAGGGAGCTTCAGAAGGTGATTTGAAACCTGCGTCAAATATGTGAATCCAATGCATTCGCCTGGATTTGCCATCAAGAGACCGCTACTCGCTGCGGTCATTCAGAACAGGAAATAAAAAAGGACCGGTGTCACCGGCATTTGGATGACATGTTGCCTTCCTCCCTTTTACTTCTGGGTTTCAAGTCATCGTGCTTGTTTCCTGAAGACCATACTATTCTTTTTTAATAAATCTCTCCTCTGCAGTAGAGATTCACGGGAATTACAGCTACAAAGAGCGGAGGCCAGTGCTGCACTGGAAGAGGCGACAATAGGAAATACTGAGTGATGGGAGGAAAGAGTTTCTAAAAGCATCCTTCCAGGAGCAAATCGAGAAGCTGATCGCTTATTGTATTCCCATTGCAAGAACACCTGGGAAGCCATAACGAGGGCTCCAAGTTTCCTAGGCTTTGGTCAGAAACACGCTCTTCGGTATCTGAATTGTGGTAGCACCTGCCAACCCATTATGAACTAGAAGCCCGTTTTCCCCGTGAAAGCCAAAACAAATGAGGGGCCCTGCCTCAACCAGCACATGATCCAAGCAATCATGATATAAAAGGGCAGAGTGAGTCTGAACACAACTGCTCAAAAACTCCAATTATAGCATTATTGCTCTCAAATGGTTAGATATCTCTTTAAATGAAAAAAAGAAAGAAAGAAGGGGGAAACGAAACCAACTCTGACAATGTCAGGGACGGAGCTAAATGCTTTGCAGCACAGCAAATCAGCCCTTGGGAAAAGCCACCAAATCCAAGATTAACATTCAATTTAAAACCATAAACAGATTATATAGCTACTGCTTCTCATTTGGAGACACAGGGCCAAACTCATTCCTGGATTAACTTGGTTGATTAAAGAGAGTTACATCGGGGACAAATTTGATCCATAATATCATTTTCAAGGGCTTTTCCAAGTGGCAGGTGGAGCCTTGCAAGACAATGGTCCCTAAAATTGTATTCAATTAAACACCCCCACCACCACCACCACCAAACAAAATGTGTTATTTTAAAAGAAAAACGTCAGGGGAATTTCTTAATGAAACATCACACAATTGGATCCAAAACCATCAGGCAGAGCAATCTCCTTCTAAAGTTACCCATGCAGAACTGTTCCCTGTTTGAGCAGATATATTATGCATGAAAGTGATGTTCCTTATGCTAACCCATTCATGTTCGCAATAAAGCTGCAGCCTTTTACACCTTGAGTTATTCCGAATAATCTAGTAGGCTGCAAAGGGATCCAGGTATTTCCTGGGCACCTGGGGCTCCTCCAGAGACCTGTACTAAGCCCAACAAAATCAAGAGTGGGAATCATGTTGCATTGCCCTTCGGTCCGAAGTCCCTTTCCCTTCTCCAAACGCAGCCCTGCTCCATTACAGCTTCGTGCGAATGCTGTCTTTGGCAAGCATTTATGGGTGTCCTGACCTTGCTTGTATTTCCTCCACAGCGATCTGTACTATCTTTATCGATGATGTGCATTACAGCACTGGGGGCACAACTGTGTTCACCCCTGCATATTTTATTACATGCACACACACACAGGGCAATGCCCTCACTAAAAATATATGCTTTTCCATACGGAAATGCACCTATGGTTGCCCCAACAAAGCCAGCCGGGATGTGTACGAGGTGCATGCTCCCCCTGAAATTCCTCCCGTCCTTTCGATTTACCACGCTGGGATTTTTCATTCCTCCCGTTCCATCCAGTTTTTCGCTTAGCTTTCCCTCTATCCCCAGGAAAGCAGGCGTGTTGGACAACCCCTGTGAAACGCCGCTGACGTTGGCTGCGAAAATGCACCGCTGCTTCAGCCAGGAGAGTCCTGGGTTGGATCTGCTTTCTGGATAACCTCCCCTTACCTTGGCAGCCCTGAGCTCTCCTGAACCAGGGGGCTGAGTCTCCAAATCAAAGCTCAGATCCTGCAGCTGGAACCACAGGGGATGACTCGGAAACCCACGGATATCCCATTGCAGGAGGAAAGGCGCCGATGCCGAAGTTAACATCAAATGGCAGTTGACATCACTGAGTATCTTGTAGGATTGCTCAAAATTTCCAATACATCCCTTGCACTTTTGCAGCCCCTTCTATCTGGCAATCCCAGGGGACTTTTTATGAGACAAGTCTCCTCCATGTCTCGTACCTGGGGGCCGTGGAGGCAAAAGACCTGCTACAGACTCAAGGTGGGACCTTGCGTAGAGCCAGGAATGAGACCCAGCTCTCTTACCTTCCGTTTCCTTGCATTATTCACTTCACCGTGTTTCCTCCCCATTGTCACGTAACTGTAGGCTGAACCCAGATCTGCACGTTTGGTTGCCAAGCCGTCGAACACGTAGCACTTACGAGGCCTGTCCTGCTTCGCGACCGAAAACGAAGACAATCGCTAAAGGAGTCTGAACGGAGTCCAGAAAATCTAATATACTGATCGGGGGTGTGTGTGTGACGGGGTGTATTACCTAAAACAGATGTTTCCAAAAAGCACTGAATACTCAGAAATAAAAGCCAGGATATGAATTACGACGGAGGAACTACACAGATGGCTACAAACACTTTGATCCCTGGAGCCCTGTAATAACGAATCGCAGCACAGGGCTCCCACCTGCTAGGCTGATGGTATCCCGTCTATTCACGCTGCAGCCCAGCACCCAGCTGGCACACGGGGAGGAAAAAAAGATAATCCTCAGACGTCCCCTGAAACCCACTTCAGGGAGAGGATCCGAATTAGCGGAAAGCACTTCTTAGCAACTCAGCAGGCTCTGACCGGCGGACAAAACAGGCAGTGACCTCCGTGGTCAGAGTCTACGGGAGTTTGGGACTTGTGCGTGCTCTTCTCTTTACCACATCAGATGCAAGGAGGACTGTTCAGCAACATGCCTGCTTGTTATAGAAAACAGCTTTGCAACAGCAAAAATACAGATGCCCAAGTAAGACCTCAAGTTTCCAAAAATTCTGTGGAAAACTGTCTTTTTTTAGTTGGCTGCCTACAGCAGGGGTGTCAGACTCAAATGGGCTGGTAGGCCATATCCCCTGCTCTGGCCGCAGCGGGCACCACCCGCGGTGCCAGCAGGGCTGCCAGAGATCCAGCATCCACAGCGAGAAGCCGTGCCACTGCAATCAGAGTTGCAGCTGCAGGGGAAGACATTGGTCATCCAGGTGTTAGCACTAGGTATGCGGGTCCTCTCACAGCCCCCCTCTCCTGTCCTGCAGCCACTACTGCCACGAAGCCCCTGCATCACTGCGTGCGGCCGATTCCCATGGCCGCAGGCAAGGGGGAAGGGTAAATTCTGCAGCAGGGGCTATGCCGACACTTCGCCCCACAGCAGCGTAAAGCCAACTAGGGGATGCACATCCCACAAGCAAATGACTCCTTCTCCTTTATTCCAGCCCCCGCCGGTGACTCCGGGGTTGTCCGTGCAGTCGCGTTGCAAAGCCCTGGGAAAAGACAGTGATCTAAATGACCGACCTCCATGGGCCGTCTATCTGATCCTCCACCAGCTTATAAGGAGTCCTCGGTTTTCAGTGGCACTCACCCTGGGGACCAGATGAAAATATAAGTCCTTAGGAGTGCATGTCAAGAAAGAACAAGACATCTCCCTTGCTCCCGTATCAGCCTGCTTTGTGGACGATGAGGGAAATCTGCGGCATAGTAAAATGCTTAGGAAGAGATTGGTCCCAGGTGTGTTAAGCCTTAATTAACCATTGCTGAGAGCCATCTTGTACCAGTGAATTTAAGCTCTAAGGGTGTGTACAGAAGTGCTCCATGCACATTTTACAGCGCTGTAATTTAGAGCCCTTTTTATAGCACTATAAAGTTACAGCGCTTAGGGATGAAAAGAAGGTTTGGGGAGATTGAGAAATCAGCCACGTGACGCAGCCTCACCTGCTAGCCTCATACAGTCCAAAAGGATGAGTTGGGCCATAAAAAAAGTCACGAAATCAGGGTAAAAAAAAATCATGAGATGTTTAAAAGAAAGTTAAGTATGTGAATGATTTTGCCGCCTTGCGTTTGAGCCTTTAGGGATCTTGTTAATGCGCTTTTCTCTGAAGCCATGAAGGTTGGAGACTTCCCTTTTTGTTCCCTCTTAACTGAAAGCCGCGGCTTGCGCACAATTATCTGAATTGCACCCGCTGGGAAGAGCCCAGAGGCATCCTGGAATATCACTTTATACGTGACAAGTGCTGGGCGTGTGAGCAGAGCTTCCCTGGACCGGACTGGGGCATTCAGCACTCCTATGAATCAGGCTCCACATCAACAGAGAACAAAATCAGCTTGTTCTGATGCAAATGATCCTTTTCTGAAGAAGGTGTTAGTCAACATGACATGAAAGTCTGAGACAGCTCATCTAAATTACAGTCCACGGCATATAGCGTGACTGAGCCCAGTAACACACTGAATAATTGAAAGCTTCTGGTCGGAAGACGAGAAAAATCATGGATGCGTACAACATGTTATATGCCAGCCAAACTCCACAGCACATCTGGGTTTAAACAACATGGAGGGAGGGCAGTGTTCAGACATTGCCCAAACCAGGAAGCACATAGACGATAGCATGCAGCTTGCGAGAAGCCTGCTGAGAAACCCAGTTCAGGTAGGCAGAGTACAGAAATGCCTAATACTTCTGACGCACAGACCTGTGCCTTTTGACATGCCTCCAGTTTAGATGCACACACAGATGCAAGCGACAGTAATGACAAATTTGGCTTCAAAGTACTGCCAATCCATTAATACAACCTGTCTTTATTAGCCCCTTGCTCTTGACAGGGCCTTTTATCAGCAAACCTCAAAGCACTTTAAAGGCCTGCGTTAATTTAAGATCACAAATATCCCTCTCCAGAACGGAGGAGACCTTTACCTTTGCTGATCGGTATTCCTCACGTCCTGTTTGTAATCATTCCTCTTTATTTTGCTTGTTAAGGAGCAGAGGAATTTGCTGTGCTACTAATACTGTAAACGATTGCGAAAAGACAGTGAGACGCTGTAGGAGTTGGAGAAAAAGCAAAGGGTATGTGGATTTCCCAAAAAAGGCAAGAAGAGGGATCTTGCCTAATTCCTCGCTCAAGAAAAACACTCCCAAAACAGCTGGCGGGTAATGAACTGTAAGCAGGATGGAGAGTTACAGCTGCGCTGGAAACATTTGGCGGCAGAAAGTGGACATTTAGGATATACAGAAAATGTTCTAGTTCATGGAAAGCATAAGGCACAATGCTGTTATCGGGTCTGGGAGCCATCGCTGGGCAAAACTATCAAATCCTGTCCCACTCGGGGCAAGTCACTTCAGCAGAGATTTTAATATCTGCCTATGGGATTTGGACACCCAATTGCCAATCAAATGAATCTCTTTGCTAAGGGCAACCTTCGCTCGTCTTTGCTTCAGGCTCCCCATCTGTAAAATTAGGTTAGAAACGCTTATCCAGTGGTTGTCTGGTCACTGTATAACGGGGGGGGGAAAAAGGCAGAGATATTTCTTGCTCTTGCACAACTCAAAACTAGCTTTGATTGTGTACCTTCCTCCACTCTTGCACTGACGCACACAACCGTGTGAATGTCCATGGCACTCTGGCACCTCGAAACAACTTCACATGCTCCTCTCCCAATTTTGCAGATATGGGAACAAAACAGACAGCTCGGGTCACAAACGGGCAGTGGCAAAGAGAGCGGCACACGTTTTAACCCCCACTCCCACCCTCCTGCAAGGATATCCCAGCTGGTTGTATGGACCTTGGACTGCAAGTCGCTGTATCCAACTTGTTCAGCTGACTCCGAGAAGAGCGTGGGCAAATCATGCTTTACCGATAAAAATTGCCAGAGCATTAACATTGCTGAGCAAGGAAGAGGGGAGGGGCGGGGGGGGAAGGGACACATCACAGCTTTCTGCTAGATGCATTAGTACATAATGGAGAAATATAAATCTAAGAGCAGATTGCATTCAATTATGGGAGTGTCAAAAAAAAGTGCTGATAAAGACCCCTCGCCGGGCTCACCAAGGCCCCAACCGTTCTCCTTGGACTGTTCCCGTCAACTCAAGTACCACTATGTGTGGACAAACAAGAGCTTCAATAATGCAGTGCAAAAGCACCTCTGATGGCCCCACAGGCTGTCTGAAGTGGCAGGGAAGCGTGACAGCTCATTTGCACCCTCTCTCCAGCTTTGGGTGGGTTTTCACAGCTGCAAGGCAGAAAGGGCCCTGCAGACCTCCTTGGAGACCATAAAGTTTAACTCAATTGGCAAAGCCTGGCAACCTGAAC
>NW_017729012.1:4641244-4650442 GCF_001723915.1 Gavialis gangeticus
ACCACTATGTGTGGACAAACAAGAGCTTCAATAATGCAGTGCAAAAGCACCTCTGATGGCCCCACAGGCTGTCTGAAGTGGCAGGGAAGCGTGACAGCTCATTTGCACCCTCTCTCCAGCTTTGGGTGGGTTTTCACAGCTGCAAGGCAGAAAGGGCCCTGCAGACCTCCTTGGAGACCTGCGAGCATTTCACCATAAAGTTTAACTCAATTGGCAAAGCCTGGCAACCTGAACAGACCCCAGTTAGGGCTAAACTTACACCAGAGTCACTGGTGGGACTTCAGGGATGAATTTAGTCCCACTGCAACAAACTCTGTGCTTCGATGGACAAGCATGGGTCCACGTCTGGGCACCAGAGCTTGCGCCCTGGAGGACCCCGGGAGGAGGGGAAGGCAGGGGCCAGGAGGCAGCTGTCCTCATCATTTCGTTCTCCCCTTCCCAAGGTGGAGCCCCAGTTGGCAATTTGCCCCATCCACCCAACCCGTCAGATCCAAGTTACGCGGAGACTTAACAGAGATGGCGCAAAACATCTGCAGAGCGGGTTCATGACCGTTCATCAAGAACCAAGGTTACAAGTGGGCCACACTTAGCGTGCACGTGTCTGGTACAGTCAGTCTGTCGGCTCTAAGCCATGGAGGCTCACGGCTCCCTTTGTTTTCCATTGCTTCCCCTCGCTTTCGGAAAGGGACCGTCCTATTCCCATGAAAATCACAGCACTCCAGAAGTGAAAGCTTTCAGCAAAAGGCCAATTGAGAGGAGATCTGAAGGTGTCTGCTTCCCACCGGCCCTGGGCATTGCCAATCTCCCGTCTTCTAGCCCCAGCTCCTGCCGTCCCACTATTGCATACATTTTGTTCCATTTCTCACCGTTTTGTTTGCAGAAAGCCACTTTAAAGCAGGATCCTGCAAGACTTAAGTGGGCAACACACAAAGAAGGCAAACATGAAAAAGTAATTTGGGGGGTTTTGTTTGTTTGTTTGTTTTTTAAAGAAAAAGCCAAATCTCATTTTTTTTGTCATCACACTGGATTCAGGGCCCATCAGAACTGGCTGCTCCTATCCCCAACTCTCTGGAGCCCCTTCCTGCACCGAGAGCCCGTGGCATGACTCTGTGGAAAGCATCTCCTGGAGAGGGAAGGCAGAAAGGCCGATCTCCTTGGGAAACAGGTCCATTACTCATCACAGCCCTTCACTCAGTCAAAGGAAAAGGAAGGTGACCAGCAGATGGTTCATACAAAATCTCATTAGCTAATTCAATTGTTTTTGACACCCCTTGGAAGAGAATGGTTCATTACCATGCAAATGGAGAGCACCCTCCATTCCCAAGCTAATGGTCAGAAAGCACTGCGCGATATTACACTCCCCAACATTTATACAGCAAGCACAGTTCATGCCTGGAGGGGGACAATCTTTGCCATAGGAAAGTTGGCAGACTGGCATTTTAACATACCTGCTGCTAAGGAGTCGTTTTAACTTCCTGGGAGCGAGAGGTGGGGAAAGCATCTCTCTGAAGTCACAGGATAAAAAGCTACTCTCTTTCCCTGAGCCCTCCCTGGTTTTGACACCCAGCAGCTGTAGCGTCCTAGCGAGTGCATGAGATCCAGTTCAAGCCGAGGTCAGGAGCATGGCTAAGGATAATGAGGCAACGCGGCTGATTTTATTCAATCGCTCGTGGCGTTTCAAGGCAGAATTTACTCTCGCATGCTCGCTAGGCATCGCTGGTTTTCCCACCCGCAGCTGGCACCGAGGGACCGCTGAAGGGAGGGACTGGGATGATGTCCTGAAGCCGAGCACAAAAATCAACCCTAAGTGTTCATATATAAGCACAGCAACTTCATGTTTCCTACGGGAAGCTCTGGAGACCGTCACAATCATTATTCGCACTTATCTGGGAGGTTTTTCAACACCTTTTAGCTGGGATGAAGGGAAAAAACTTCTAGACACAGTGCCGAAGCACATATTTACTTGGTACGCTGGTCCTTGCGAGGCATCAGGCCTTCTTTTTACTGAAAAGAGAGTATATATGGAGGTGGCCAGCTCCCACAACGCTAGAGCTTTAGCCCTCTATTTAGGTGGTCCTGTTCCTGGAATATTTGAGGGCTTGAAAGCACATCCTTACCCCAGAAGGCTGCTGGGAAGTGCTGGTATAATGAGGTCCCAATAAATGCCTAATCTATATTACACAGTGTTTAAGAACTGAATTAACAGCCTGTTATACATATGCAAACACTCACACATGTGTGTATTATACACATATGTGCACATGCATTGAATCTGGACATACAGAAGTTAAGGAAATCTAAGAAACACGAGTGTGTTTTGCACTTAATTCTGGGAGTCCATTCATTCATGCTCATGCTCATCTCTCCTGTCTGACGCTAGCTCTCCTCTGGTAAACCTGTTCACAGGATCCTATGTCCTATCATGCTAAGAAAATGCACTCGGCACCAGTCAGGGCTTCTTCAAGGGGTTTGGCTTTATTTCCACACATAAGTTTCTTCTTGCTCTGTGCAACTCCTGTAAAGACTTGTTAGACATCCCTTGAACTTTGGGGGTCTGGTTGACATTTGCCTGTAAAATGCATTTTACAACCAATGTGCATTGCACGGCAAATCCACTCCCATCAGCAGAAAGAAAAAGTATTTCAAAGACACCCCCCCCCCCAGTATTTTATGTTCTGCTGCAGGAATTAAATGGAGCCCTACACAAACCCAGCTCCCTCCCCCAACCCACATACATACCGAGTAATTGCTTTTTCACTGTAGAAAAGGGCTGCTTTATTTCAGTTAAGCCGAGGCTTGGAGCTGTGCAGCGCGTGTAATCTGCTAGTCGCAGGACAAGGCGGCAGTGACACTGCGAGCTCGAGCAGCCCTCAGTTCCATGTTTCGATAGCACCGAACAACGTGGGGACGGTTATGTTTTCAACCCCGAAACACAGCAACACAGTTGGTCCGTCTCCAAACGTTATCTCTCGATAAGCTGACCCTATGAGACTTCTGTTGACAAGAATACGTAATTAGAGCGTGGGCTGCTCGTTTGAATTCATTAGGGTTTAAACAGTTACCACACTTGCCTCAAAAGTGGAGTTGTACGAGATGATAATAATGATACGGGTGGGCCCAACCATCCCTGGCATGGCAGCTGATGTCTGTGTATGGCTTAAGGGGTGCGACAAATGCAACATCGCGAGCTCACCCCAATTACTTCCGCCTGCCCTACACCTCCCAGGAACAGGTGCAGATCATATGCACAATCGCATTAGTAGGCTCTGGCACTCTTACAAGTGCAAGGCTAATCACTTCCCACGTATTCAGTTCAGTTCTGCTCATTAAAACACAGGAGCACTGCCAATTATTGGTACCTGTCTTTCCACTGGGCCACTCCCGAGACACCTACTTTGTTGGCAGCCATACAAATGAGGCATCGTGGCAACGATCACCAGCAATCAAATCGAACATGCCCGCCTCACTTTTCACCCCGGAGGCACCCAACATTTTACAAGCGACGGCTCATATCGAGGTGGAGGAGTCGCTCTTTCCCAGGGAATGCAGCCATGCCTGTAGCGAGATGCTTGATAGCACGATGCCGGATTAGAAAGGGAAGACGCCTGCATTCGTCTAGAACGGCACATCTCGCCCGAAGCCAGTGCCCGGCTGCTCTGCTTTCACAGAGATGCATTCATCTAGGATTAAAGGCCTGGAAGGGACCTCCCAAGTCAGAGCCCGGTCCTCAGCTGCTGCAGGCAATTGTGCCATAGCATCCTTTCCATAAACTTACCGAGCTTCCTCTGGCCCCAGCTAGTGCCTCTGCTGATCCATGGCTTCACCCCGCTTTGATAGCACAAAACCTTCTTCTCCCTGCCAGCCGATATCCATTTGTTCTTGTGCCAACGTGGCCCTTTAAGTCCAAGTCGTTCTGCTCCCTCCTGGAGGTTTATCTCGCTGACATATTTATAGACGGCAACTCTATCCCCTCTCCACCTTCCTTTGGCAGGGCTAAATAAGCCAAGCTCTTTCAGATAAGGGGACAGGCCCTCCGTTCTGCTGATCATCCTAGTAACCACATGCGCGTTCCCTACCACCATGCAAGTATTAAATCGAGCAACTCTCCTCTGGCTGCCGAACATCACATGTCAGAAAGAAAGTGGCACCTCTGGGAATAATGCCTTCCCATCAGCTGAACAGCACTGCTGGAGACAGCACTGTCCTGTACCAGGAAGAGATGGCATTTCCTGGAACAGCAACTGAGTGGTGCCGCCAGACAGATGGCAGAGGAATAGCTGTGCTTTTACCCCTCTTCCTGGAGAGTGACGTAGGAAACAAAATGCAATCAAACCGACAGACCCTGGCTGGGGCCTGGGGAAGTGCTACAGCATCTTTACACAACGAGAAGTGGTGAAGACTGGAGCGTTAGCTCACATTTGAAAAAGATCTCCTACAGTGCCAGCGTGCCCCCAGGCACCGGGCTGGCACCTGGAGACTCCCCTGGATTGAAGAGATCATTGCCGTGTACCAAACCTACAACTGGAAGAGTCACGTTGCCCACGACTCTCCGTCCATTTGGTGGTCCTAGCATCTCTCTGCCCCTCTCCATTCTCGGCTGCATCCATGCCACATCAGCAGCAACCTCCTCACTGTTTGCAGCACAGAGCCACGCTCTCTGGAACAGGAAATAAGAGCAGTCTAAACATTTTCTTGAATACAAAAGTTGATGCAAACACAATGCTAATGCGACTTCCCTAGCACACTAGTGTTCCCCCAGAAAGGAATTTATTTTTATTATTATTATTATTATTATTATTTTTTTTTTTTTTACAGACTGCTTATCAGACCATTTGGCATTTCTTTTGGTCTCAGACCAACACGGCTACCCAATACATCCCTGAAACATGGAAGGTGCCGAATTGTAGCCAATTTTGGATTATAAACTTCACTGCTGAACAACAAGAAAAATTTCGACACCGCCCTGCCTGCCATCTGACACCAGTTCTGCTTGATCTGCACAACAAAAAGAGCACTCTCATGGACCCAGAGGGGCAGATTTCCAGCTTCAGCTTCCTCTGTGCAAAAATGAAGTTTATTTCCTACATATGGGGACTTTGTACCATCTTTAAATTTTCCCTGAGCTTGATGAAGGGCATGTGAGCCCAAAAGTTTGCAGAAAAAAATACTTTTTTTTTTGTGCAATTTCTCAGTTGGTCTGAAAAAAGGTATCATCTCTGAACCAAGAGCTCTAGATGTTTGCACTTGAAAATGAATCCAGCACTTCAGTATCACCTTCCCAGCTATGCTCCAGGGAGAGTTTTCAAGATTGCTTTGCAACGGAGTAGATCTGATCAGACCATCGGACTAGCGCCCGCTGTACTGTAAATGGTCCTACGGGCATCTGAAACGGACTCTGGGGCTGTGCCATCTCAGTGCAGCAAAATTTGACATGACTGCAACCGAGAGACTGGAATTCCTCTCTCGTATTTATCAATATTTTGCTGATCCGCAGTTGCGGTGGACAAGGCACGGCGTGCCCACGTCTGATGTACATATGCCAAAACGACTGCTGTGCTCCCAACTCAGGCAAGGACAAAGGACACGCAGGGGCCGGAGGAAATGCTTCAAGGACACCCTCAAGGTGAACGTTAAGAAATGTGGCATGGATGTCACAAATCGGGAAAAACTAGCCCAGGGCAGGGCTACAGGGCGATGCCTTGAGCGAGAAGGCACATCTTACTTTGAGGCAAACCATCTCGCCACGGAGGTAAAAAAAATGACAGAAACGGAAAAAAAGAAATAAGACCGAGAAATCTGTGCTCCGAAACTCCCTTTAACCACCACCCGTGGCGTTTGCCAGAGGGTCTGTGGCTCTAGGATTGGCCGCCTTAGCCATTGAGACTCGTCTACAACCCTCACTTGACCCACAGGAGTGGGTCATCCTCGACCGCGAGGGATCGCCAACAACGACAACGGATCCACCGTAAAATGCTGAGGGACAAAACCCTCCTTCACCCTCCTGCCACCCCCCTACTAAGGTCAGGCGAGTTGCGTGCGTATTTATGGCAGAATGGGCTCCATTAAGCCCAATAAGTAACACACCACCTCCCTGTGCATTACTGACCAACATACCAAGCAAAGCGTGACCCAGTTCAGGGGTATAATGAGTTGGGTTTACTAACAAGACTATCCACAGTATTCACTCATCTACCGCACACTGGGAAGGAAAGAACCTGATTCTCAGAAATGCATCGAGAGAAAATATCAGAGCATTAACAACACTTGGTTTCTGGGGCCTCTTTCAACAGGGCTTTCCCAGCAAAGGGTGAACATTAATTGAGTTTCCCAACAACCCTCTGAAGTATTTTAATAACCATTTCACAGATGGGTGAACCTGAGCACGCAGAAGTTAAGTGATTTGCCATAGGTCACACGGTAAGACTCGGAAGTAACTGGGACTGAGCAGTCCTGGTCCCATTTCCCAGACCTGCCGGGCGGTGGCAATATTTACTGGTTCTCTGCTAATTGATATGCAGTCCCCACGTACAATTTTCCCTTCAAAGAGGATGCATACTGCCTTGGCAGCAACAACAGGTACTTTGCAAATATGCTGGCAGAAACACTGCCAAGTTGGAGATAATTTGTTGAGCTAAAGAGGCAGAGCATGCTGAGAGCACCGGATAAAAACACCTTGCTCTTCATCTTTTCTCCAATGCCTGATGAGGGGCGTTGTGCCTGGAAGCTTGCAATTAAAGACATTTTTTTGCAGAAATCTTGTTGGCCTAATAAAAGATCTCATCTCTACTATGAGTCCCGATTGCTCTTCATCTGACGTTTATAAAAGCACATTAAGCAAAGCTGTTGCAGTTTCCATTTTTACCTGCTCCTAGCAGATTTAGTGAGCCCAGAGCTCTCTGTGCTTGGTACCTCTGCTAGGTTATACTGGGTGTTTCATCACCTGCAAAGTAAACCCAGGAGAGGAGAGCTTCAAAGAGGCTGCCTGAAGGCTGATGCATCCTCCTGCGACACTGCAGCATTTTTACTGCCGTGATGTAAAGAAGGAAGAGTCCAATAACAGGTGGATATATCAGAAAGGAAGCCTGGGGTAGACCCAAGGAAACAGTGGGTTTTTGCAACATCTAATAATTTCCAGGCTAAAGGACCACTGTTCCAGCATACACATCTACAACGGTGAAAACGTAGCTGTATCGGTGCTTCTGTCCACCCAGGCAAAGCAAGACAAGCTCCCAAACCACTGAGCCATACCCATGTTTCACAGGCCACATGCAAATCCAGCTGTTTATACCGAGAAAATTGTCTCTGCTTGCTTTCCTATTTGAGCGGGGCATTGATGGGGTGGAGCTGTGTTTCATAGAGACACCAAGGCATTATCCAGGGTCTCTGAGCTATGTTGACTTCACGTAGCTGATCCTGGCCTGGGATACTCAATACCTGGTGGGATTAGACCTGTAAACACCTGCCTGAAAATGTCAGAGGAAGCCAACAGAGGAATGCCCGATTATCCCATTAAGGATAATTACGGCTCCACCAAAAAAAAACCCACAGAGGGGCAGCACCAGTACTTCAAATGCCAGCTCCAGGTTGCAGGAAATGCAATTAATTGTCACAACAACCATTAAAACCTACCAGTGGGCGAACTGGTGTGAAAAAAGGGAAGAGGTCAAAGCCCTGGATGACCTCCCTCTCCAAAGCTGCGATTTCAGGCGTTCACGACTGCCACCCGAGCCCTTGGATCACGCTGGCTGGTCTGCTAAACTGGTCATTTCACACTGGGAGCAGCGGTTGCCCAGCTCCGCGAGGGCAGTAGCTTCACTGAAGCGAGGAAACAGCTGTAATAGAGGTGTGGCCAATTGTTTACAGCCCTCTCGACTCGGGGAAGTCTTGGCATTAAGCGCGAATGAGAATATTCCAGTCCCCAGTGTCCGCTCCGGCTCAGACAACAGATGGGATCGCTTAAGCACTGCTAAATGAGGCCAGCCCTTTTCCCCTTCCACTGCCATACTGTATTTGCAAGTTCGCTCTGCAAATATGCTGGAACAGCAACTGTGCTATTTACAGACAGGACTGGCGAGCCGTACAGACAGCATCCATTTCATCCGCCTTATCCAGCCCCATGTGAGCTTTCTGCACGCTCTGCTGCATGAGACGGAGCCTACGAGCCCTGAACCTAAGGCTTTACACTGCTGCCTCGACATAGGCGCTCTTTTATCTGCGGGATTTCCAGCACTTGCCGGATTAGGCCCAGAGCTACTGCCCCGCGTACAGAAAGCCGGTGCAATGAGATCTCTCGACTTCACCAGGCTTTAGGCCAGCATCTTTCAATTCACAGCGGTGGCACCTCTCACCATGCATTTGCAGTCAGAAAGTGGAGAGCAGTCCTCTCTTCCTCTTCCCCTCCCCAAGACGCTATTTCTGGTGCGGCTCGGAAACCTGCAGTATCGTCTCTGCCAAGGGATGTATTTTTATCTGCTCCCCTAGGAGCTTTGCCGCACTTGGCATTATCATTAGGAAACATTTGACAACATATGTTGGACTGCACCATCTAATACAAGCCTCTGTTAGACCCTCCTCATTTCTCCAGCGAAGGCAAGGCTCTGGCTTAGCTGGCAGCTCAGAGCTGTGCGAATGGCATCCCATGCAGAGTGGGGTTTTGCAGACAGAAGAAATTCCTATGGAATTTCTTATAAAAGTCACAGGAACAGGAGCAGCATGTTCTACCAATAACACGTGGTGGAAAAGATATGTGCAGTTGGCTTGGCGTTGGATCCAGGGCTCTGAGTCAATGACCCGGCAGCTCCAAGCTCACAATAATGTGCTTTTAATTATCCGGCTCTCCTGTGTCCTCAATAATAGTGCGGTGCTGCTTTGCACATACTTTGAGATGCTGCTTTGAGATGCTCTCAGCATTGTAGGATTTCAAACATTTCTGCAACTATCAGTGTAGTCTCTCACCTTTGGAGGTAGGATTTGCTCCTGCCATACAAGGCAAGCAGGGAGAAGTGAGTGATACGGGATCCAGGTCACCCAGCAACAAAGCCAAGTACTAGCCTTGCTTTAAAAATCCTTTCCCCCACCCCACCCCGACCTCTTTAGCCATCAAAAGCAAAGGAACAGCAGATCATCACAGCCCAGTACTTAAAGGGCAGGAGAACACAAGGGCCACCTAAATTATGGCGTTTGAGTCCGCAGATGGCA
>NW_017729012.1:4655442-4687525 GCF_001723915.1 Gavialis gangeticus
AAGGAACAACAGATCATCACAGCCCAGTACTTAAAGGGCAGGAGAACACAAGGGCCACCTAAATTATGGCGTTTGAGTCCGCAGATGGCAGCAAACATAAATGTGTCTAGCGCAGATTAGGACGTGGCTACCCCCTGACACATTAAGCAGTTAAGGCGATAAGTAATAACAGGTTTCCCAAACATGTTTTACTCCTCCCACGGGAGCACAGCTTCTCTCTGCAGCGACAGCCCAGCGATGGTTTCCTTTCCTGGCAAAGGGGGAGATATACCCAGGATGCGCCTGCTTCATGGCAATCCGTCTAAATGAGACCTCGGGCGGATGATCCCATCCAGAGAAAAAAGTCAGGCACCATCATCCTGTTTGCAATCATGCCATGGATTTAACACTGGGTACAAAAACCTCACCTGGAAGTAATATCAGGACAGCAGCTTTAACTCAGAAACAGTCTGGACCTACAAAATTCAGGTCCTTGAAGGAATTGCCATGCATGCCGCATCCCAGGCGGCCTTCTAGGTTTCCGGGACATCTGGGGACAGGTATCTGCGCACATGGAGGCACTGTCAGCTGGAATAACCCTCATCTGAGAGCGAGAGAACAGAGGAGGAAGAGCCCATCACCGCAGGGAAGCTTCAGCGCTGCCCCCAGGATGCCTTCCCCTGGAGCAAATGCAAAATCGGTGTCCGAGATGTGCATGGGTGGAGGTTCGGGGTGGGGGAGAAGGACTCACAGTTGCGTACACCTAAAGGAGGAGAGGTCTTGACCCCATTCCTCTTCCCAGAGGTTATGGATGGTGATGTCCACGACCTTGACCTGCATGGGAAACTGACAGCAGGGAGCTCAGGGCGCTGGGGAGACAGGCTGAGATGCTTGGTGCTAAATGAACCATCCTAAATGCTCACTATGCCCTCATACACTGTACTTCATATATCGAGTCTCTTAGCCTTACTAATAGATGCTGCTATGGGGGGGATAGGGGTCAGCAAGAAAACTAGGCGCGATTTTCAACCACCGACTGAGCTGCCTGGTTGCAGATATGTTCTTTCAACCCAAAAGGCTGCGTCGTAGCTTCAAACTCTCCGTCGCACTTCCCTCTGCCTATCAGCCTTGCCACCATCTTAATCAAGTCCGATATCAGCCAGCTGTTCGTCAGCCATAAACTAATTGCAGCCACGTGCTCGGCAATCTTGGTGGCAGCAGCCTGGTCATATGCAGTGAAGGCAAGGAAGTTTGCTCGTTGACAGCCCATACCATTTTATTACGTCACTTAGTGACTGCAAGCAAATACTGGTCGGAGAGTGAATTGATCTTCAGCACTTCTGAAGTCTGTATTTATGGGCTAGCAAACAGCTTATCAGTCACACCCACAGCCAGCGCTGCCTACAAGGGGAGGCAGCGTACCGGAGACTTCTCCGACACTGTACTTTAAAAAGTCTTTGCATGTAAGGGCATGGCACGGCCCATACGGTGCGCTGACATGCACAGCAATCGGAAAGCATGCGGTCTGCCAACCAATAACGAGCTTGCACTAACAGCCCATTTCATTCTAGGACTGGCAGGAAACGCGGGGACAATCCCACAATAATGTACGTAGCCAGCCTGTGGCACAGGGGCATGTTAATAAAGACAGGAAGCAAAAAGAGCTGCTACCTAAGACTTCCATCCCGCAAAGACTACACGTGTCAGTGCCCTGGGATTACTCAAGTGTAAATCAGGACCAGGGCCTAAGCACGCACAGCCCTTTGCAATTTTGCTGCGGCTAAAAAGCACCGAAGAACAAGAACTGACAGTCAGCCCAGGTGCAGGATTAAAGAGACGCTGCCTGAAGCATGCCGCGATTCAGAGAAGACTGTGGCATTTATAAATGACTTACTGTAAATGAATGAAAGTGCAAGTCTCATTGTCTTTCTACCATTTGTTTCCTTACTGCAGCTCTCCCACCTGAGACGCAGATAACTGTCCCAGCTGCATTGCTTTCATTCGGGGCCTGTTTCAATGAATGCAGTAGCTCAAACATCACTGTATTTAAAGCCAAAAGCCCCACCTGCTTTTATGGATCTTGAGGCCAGGATCGAACGTGAGGCTCATCTGATGTAGCCACCTGCATGGGACAAATCACAGATTTCACCCTGTAATTCCTGTACCAAACCAGTCATATGTGGCTCAGCGAAAGCAGGAGTACCAAAAATACAACCCACAGGCTAGATCCCAGGAAAGGTGGAGGAGTCTGACACCCCTGAACTAAAGCATGGCTTTTAGAAAGATTCCCTGTCATGATTTAAAACATCCAATCTTTGTCTAAAAAAAAAAGCAAAAAGCCCTGAAAACATTCCTGGGAACAAGAAAAAAGGAAAGCACCACAAACAAGCTAAGCTTCAGGGTACAAACTATTGGAAAGAGTCTCTTTAAACTGGATGTGTTAAGCCGCACATGAAAGAAAACCTACTTTGATAAAACAGTTTCCAGTGATCTCCCATCAACCAGAGCCTTATAAATTGGTTTTATTACAGAGGAGCTCTCAGGCCTGGAACATAGTTGCTCAGCTGCTGCAGGTTTTAGCATAGCAGTGTCTAAAATAGGATTAAAATTAGGTTTAAGAGCAAATGATTGGAAACAAAAATTACAGTGCTTTCCGCTAGCAAATTAAAATCTACAGCAAGGGGAGGATGTGGCCTTTGCATCTGATTAGTCGTTCTAAAATTTCCCCTATTCCCTTGTAGTTCACCTCGGAAAGGATACAGATGCCTAGCTCCCCAGTGCGTGCAAGCTGGGAAAACTGCTTGCTGTCAAATCTTTTTTCGTGGAAACAAAAGAAGTCCACGAGGATCCCTGTTGATGCTCTTTCCATCACACATTAAAACCACAGGTTTTTTCGCCCTTTTAAAGAAGTAAAATCCAATCAGTATCAGATGCCCTGTCCAAAATCCAACAGCATGAGTGCACCTCTACAGCCTGCAACTCTCCTACCAGTCCTGATGGCCCTAAGTTCAAAACAGGGCGAAGGAGAAACGCACAGACGGCTGCTGAAAGCCATAAAGAAACGCTGGTCACCGGGCTGAGAGGGAGAGATTAAGGAGATAAGCCAACAGATTGAGACTGGGCATCAGAAAGAGGCAAAATACATGCAGCATCGCAACGTAAATCTGCATACAGCTGCTTATGCGAAAAATGTCTGAGGCCTGCATCTCCAGCTGAACACAAGGAGACATCGCCAACTCCGTCTGTGAGAAGGGTCCAAACTACAGCAAAACTCTCCTGATTGCTCCCGAGTTCTTCACATCAACACATTAACCCTAACAGCAGCAACCCTGACCAGGGTCACTGTGGAGTCCTAATTTACTGCTCACATTAATTGCTGTTCAGTGGGACTGGACAGAACAACCACAGAGCAAATGCTGCAAGCATTAAGCAAAACACGGACATGAATAAAATGTGCATCAGGAAAAAAAAAAAAACCCAGAGAGGCAGCATTGACTATTCACATTACAGGTGCGCTGACATCCTGATCAAAAACAGGGGTCTCTTACGACGGACACTTGAGGCACTGGCTGCTCTGGAAGGTGATGTCTCTCTAAGGAAGTATAGACAGACCAGAGTGCCAAAAAGGAGATAAAAGTCCAGGGTACCTTGAGACAGTTTAAGTGAGCTGCCCAAAGCCATAGAGGGAGTCTGTGGCGGAGCTGAATCCAGCTCTCCCACAATAATCCATTCCCCACCAGACCATTGCTCCTAGTTGGTTTCATCTTGCACTGCCACAGAAGGAAAGTTGAATGGGCAGAGATTACTGTCCCGCTAGGCCACAAAAAAGAGCGAGGGGGCAAGTCCCAGATGCTCCACAGACCTGTCCTTGCTGCCGCGCTGCCCTGTCCCCCTCACTTGCCAACAGCGTCACCGCTCGCACACGCAACCAGGCCTCTCCCCAGCTCTCCTTCCTCCCGATATTAATGCTGAGGGTGCCGGGGTTGGTACCAAACAGCCTGCACGTGCCACTCCTGGAAAGGCAAAGTCCAGGAAATAATCAGAGAAGCAAAGGCTGAATGTAACCTTTATTGACCAAAAGCACATGAGCGCCAGGAAGAGCCACTGAGAGCTCTGCCCTCGGTCTCACGCCCCCTCCAAATCGCAGCGGCTACCCGAACGGGTCTGCAGCAAGAGAGACTTGCCAGGAGACCTTCCCCCATCACTGCCCCACTCCTCCCAAGTGAAAACAAACTGGCCGCAGCGGTGGCAGAGAGCGATGAGAATATCAATTCATTTGGCGGGCAAAACTGAGGCGGGATCCCGAGGCTCTTGCAAGTGCAAGAGGCGGTGGGCGAGAAAGGCCAGCGGGAAGAATGGCAAGCGCGCGCCCGCCCACGAGTGCCATCCCTGGCAGCCTTTCACCCCTTCTGGAGGAAGCGCCGATGGAGACGAAGGCATGGGACAGATGCATAATGAACAAGAAAACAGCCCGACCGGCTAATCGTGTTTGCTGGCGGCCGGCCAAGCCTTGTACTCCGGGCTATCTGCTCCAGCAGCTGCGGGAAAACACGCTCCCCAACACAAAATCAGTTTTAAAGTGGTTTAACTTTAGCACACTTCGCATCTGCGTTCGCTGGGGAAGACAGCCAGAGAGTGCCCCATCCAGCAGGTTTGCTCCTTGCTCCTTCCAAGCATGGGGCAGTACATTTCGGCACCCAATTGCACTGCTTCATCATCCTCCCAGCCCTTCGGATCATGCCTCCTCCCCCGTTACGATCCGCTAATGCTTGCACGGTTCTGTTCGGCTGACGTTCGTTAGCACCCCAGCGGCTCAACCGAAACTGGGGCCCCGCTGTGCTTGGTGCTGTACATGCAACTCACAGTGCAAACAGGCAACACAGGCCAAAGATGGCCTTTAACCATCAAATCCCTTCCCAAGGTTGCTCTGCTGAATTCGCCCACTCTCCTTGAAGTCACTGATCGCTCCCGTGTGGTCTCATGAGTCAGGACTGGAGCGAAAGGGTCTTCCTGGTAGACCTCAGGGACATGAGCTGGTGGCAAGGCCAGACAAACACAGGCCTCCACACTTCTTGGGCCTCTATACATGCGCAGAAAACATTGCTTCCTAACACCTCTGCCCTCCGAGCCCCTCGCAGAAAGTCCTCCCCTCGCTGCCCACAATGCCAGCTGCAACCACGCGGTACTGGCATAACTTTCTTCACCTCGGCTTTGACGCTGCCCTAGATCTTCCTATCCTCCAGCAATGCCAGCAGTCACAGCCCTACCCCTCCTCGACTCACTTCTCAATGCTGGCCCGTACCTTGCCTCGTTGCAATGGCTGCAGAGGTGGCCCGTCACTACCACTTAGGCTGCACTGGTCTATATAATGCTGTAGCTTTCCCCCACCTGCTTATCTTCAGCTTGGTTAATATGTAAGCTCCCCGGGACAGCACTTATCTATCACGTACTGCATGCTTGCTCTGTGTTGGGTCCAATCAGGTCCCAAGCAGAAGCCCTCTGTATTCAAGGCAATGTAAATACACAGCAATGAAGGAAGTCAAGAGATGTTTCCCCAGTTAGCTTCTGCAACAATGGACATGTCTTACCCCTGTAACCAAAAATGAGAGAAGAGAGGCATCACCCCAGGGTCCTAATATTAGTGCACAACTTGGGAGACTAGGGCTCAGTCCTCCGGTCGCTCACAGCTTTGGGGTCCCATTTATAAACGGCGGGTAATCGGAGGTCCCTTACCTTACAGGGTGCTGGTGGAGCGAATGCATAAGCATGTAACCTATTAAAAACCAAGCAAAAGGTTTCCAGATGCTCTGGGAATGGGTCTGCGCAAGGAGCTTGTACAGGCAGGCAGGGCTGCGGCTGAGTCCACAAACCCCTGGGTCTTAACCACAGGTCCTCCAATGCTGCCGGAGAGCCTCTTCTGCCTCAGTCTACTCCTTTCACCCCATTTTACCTGCTCCCAGGGCAGCGAAGGCGGCACCTCCTCAAATGGCGAGGGCTGCTGGAAATCCAAGCGGCAGCCCCAGCAGTGGGCAAGCGAACTTTCACTCGGTCTCCCCCTCTGCTGTTCCTCCAATGTGTTTCCTAATGAGCAATTAGATGGGGCTGTCCTACTGCCGCGGCCGTCCAATTACGGCGGCTGTGTTTATAAAACAAGAACAAGGCCGCGATGTTAATTAAGTTAGCGCAAGCTCCCGGAGCTGGCTCAGGAGGCTGGTTGAAAGCGCGAATGCAAGCGCACGCAGACTCTGGACAGGGAAGATTTGCCTGTCTCCGCACACCCGCTCCAGCAGCGTGGAAGCAGCTCCATGCCGAGAAATATGGATGGGGCTTCTCTTTGCATTATGCAGCAGAGAGGAGATGCCGAGAAGCGATGCTCCTTCTGTAGCGTGGATCGGGAAGCACCTGTTTTTTTGTTTTACAAACCACTGGGGTAGGAGGTCATGTGCATAAGGGATGTGAGCCACAATCCAAGCTGTTTCAGCGTGAAAAAGCCTCCTGTTGCATTGTCATCATTCAGGAGAGAAGGCTAATCTATTCTCCGGCCTAAAAAATAAAAAAATAAAAAAAGGCAGTGGGAGAATGGGGGGGGGGGGGGGACCGGATGCTGAGATATCACATTATAGGCTAGAGATGAAACGGAGCAGTCTTGACACTAGGCTGGAAGCAAACACCAACTTTCCTCAAACAAAAACCCAGTTTCAATTTAATGAAGCAGAGGACAAAATGCCCATTTTAGGGTACTGGTTTGGGGGGCCAGGTGGCACTAACCTTTCATCCCAGTCCTCTCTGTAGGAAGCCCTCAGCCCCTGCCCCCTCTCTCCTCCATCATTGCTGGATGGTTGCTCCAGCTCCAGTGACTTTGGTTGCTGTTTTCTGGGTCTACCCCAAGCCTTTCCTCTCCTACCTTGTCCATGCCCCGCAACTCGACGACCTGCCTTGACATTTCTTCCTGCATATCCTGCTGCCGGCTCAACCTCAGCACGGCGGCAACTTGCCTGTCCACACCTGTCCCTGCGGGCAACTCCTCGCCAAGTTTATCACCGGGGCTCATCAGATTTGTCCTTCTCCGTCCCCCCAACCCTGTTGGCTCGTCACTCCTCGCTCTCAAAACCTTTGCCGTAAAGCAGATACAGCCCCAAGGGAGCTTTGCTCTGAGCAAGGAAATCAGGCAGCGATCCTTTCCGTGCATCTTACCCTTCGACTTTTCTCTATCCATCGTGACGTCGTAACACGGCCAGGATGTCCCAGCTGTCCCCAGGCCACACACAATTGCCATTTAGCATTTTATGGTTACGACAGAGACTGAATAGAAACCTCGCTTGAGCCAAAGGAGATTCACCCGCAGCTATTAGCTGCCAAGGGCCTCTGACACACAGATGAGCAGTTTCAAGTCCAGTCGGCAGAGGGCAGCCACTTGACATTTCATGCCCTGCCTAGCCCACTCCCCGTCATCTCCGCCGTGCCTCCAATCTAACGCAAACATAAGGCTTCTCAGATCAAAAAAATCTCTCTTTCTTTCTGTCCAGAAAGCACCCACGATATTTTATAAAAACAACGATAATTATAGAGAGCGCATCGGTGCTTTACAGTCCAATTTGGACTCGAGCTTTTTGCTGGTATCCCAATAAAAGATGTCCACCATCAACATATCCCAAAATGGCACTCCTGATCGGTCTGTCCTTCTGGAGTGGTGGGTGCATCTACACGTCACCGTGCCTTAGTACTTCCTTTATGGGAGTACTAAAGCACGGCGCGGTAACCGCCCGTACTGCGCCACGTGCGGTGCACGCGTAGATTTGCCCGCTATGTCGCCGGAGCAGCGCACCATTTGTGGGGAGCACGCTACTACCGCAACATAGCAAGTGATCATGCGTAGATCCGCGTGATCACTGCGACATGTAGACGCACCCGGTTTTACCTACATCACAAATAGCTATTGCACATCGGGTATTTAACAGACATATAAAAAGAGTCTTAAAATGGCAGTCAGGGTTTTTTAATCAAATAGCCGCACCCAACTCCCCTTGAAATATGAGCATTTAAATCTTTTAATTTTCTAAAGGATTTTAAGCCTAAAAGACACAGGGATGACCTAGGTCTTGCTCATCCTAGGCAACATTTTCTGCAGCCAGCCCAGCAGTTTGTGTTCGAGCAGTAGCAAATCTTTAACAAAAAAATAAATAAAATCCAGCGCTCACAAAGTTTTCAAGCAGCTGAGAATCTATCCCATCCTTTAGGCTAATGCAGTAGGTACATTGCCTTTTTCCTGTATGTAAAGAGGGAAAGTAACGAATTTGTTTTTAAGTTTTCTTTTTTTCTCTCAAACTGATCACAGGCGTTTCAAGAGTTCTGCCTGATCCGCTTCCTCTCATTTTGGGGCCTTAGGAATCGTATTTAAAAACGATAAAAAAAATAAATAAATAAATAAAGGGTGCGATTGTTGCCCCCAAACAATGGGCACACAGAAGGTGCCCCTCCATCACAGACATTTGTCACTCATAAAGCTGTCGCCAGCTCCACCCAAATAACACACTCCCTTCTCGGGGACAGATTTATGACAGGCCATCGGGGAACTAACAGATGTCAGCGCTTCTCAACACCCAGCGGGTTTATACAGCAGCTTAACTCAGCTACAAGTCACTAGGACAAATCCAGCCCAGGTGTAAGATTAAATTCACCTCCCTTACACGCTAATACCTTCCCCCAACTTGTGACTGTTGGGGAAACATTGCTGACTTTCAACCCACCGGCTTTCAAATTAGGTCCCACTTCTCCAATGAGATCCAAAAAATGTGAAGTCTCGTAGCTCTGTATGGGGACGGGGGTTGCTCATAGAGGGCTGTTGGCCAGATCAGCCTGTTTGGAGACAGATAAATCCAAGTGGAAAGTTGCTAGCATCAGGCTTGCAAACAAGCCCTCCTTCCCATGCACCAAAAAAAGAAAAGAATAAAGGACAAACCCCCACACCACCGTAAAGGAAATTAAATGTAAAGACAGACTGAGCCAAAGGGTTAGTGCTATTCCCTGCCACAAAATGTCGGGCCTTTGGTATCCTTACCGTGACTAATCCACGGTTTTCACACACATTTGCCATGCCAGAATTACAGCCCGAGTTTGAAACTAAGCCTATATTAATGAGATGGCACAGGTAGTTAATCAAAAAGTTCCTTGCCTTGTAAGGCTGCTGTGCCTGGGTTTCATCTAAGGTAATTTGATCTTGGTAGGACGACATTCCTAAAATAGCTGAGGGAATTCAAACATGAAATAAGGTTTCCAGGAAGGGATTAAAAAAAAAAGGTCAAGCAAGTGTGAGTGATTCAAGTAACCTAGTATCCCTTTGTGAAATTTAAATGGATCTCTGTTAAAAATCTCTCTCGTGTCAAGGTGTGTGATAAATTAGACACGAGGGGCTGCCTTAAGAAAAAAAGGCAGCTATGAAATCACTGCAAGACGACTGAGCCGTGCGACCCCTTTCTCCCTTGGCTTCCCTTGCTGCCATCAACACGCGCCTGCCTCCAGCTGCAATCCCTCAAAAGTTTACAGCCTCTTGGAAAAGTCAAATAATGGTAGAAACGCGGAGAACAAGGGGGCCAAAGAGCCCGGCTGCAAGACTCGCCCGGCCTACCAGGAATGCCGGAGCTGTTGCTTCGTTCTTCCCATTACTGGCAAAGAGACCTCGCGCTCAGTAATTAAATTACTGGGATTCCTGCTTTCGAAACAGCTAACGCACCACTTCGAGGCAGCCTGCAGCTTGCGGCTCTGCTCAGCCTCCTCGTCCAACACAGGAGGGTGGCCTTTTACTTCTTCAACCACCTCCCCGAAATAATAACTGCTCCCCCATACGTATGCTGTGGTCGCTGGGTTGTACACTGGACGGACAGCGCGGGGTTGAGTCTACAAAAACACTATCATTTTCTCCAGTGACGGCACGTACAAGACAGTTTGTTGGACCCTGACAGTATAACATACGTGACGACAAAGGGAATCTCTTTGAGCTGTTGGCATTGCAGGGTCTAGGATGCATATTTGAGACCTAAAGCTATTCTGCACCGGAGGCTTCAGTGTACACCCCCCCACCACCACCATAACGCACCACCTCTTTCCAATGCATTAACGCGATGCATTTCTACCCCACCCCATGCTGACGTGTCAAAGCTTACTCAGATCGGGACCTGGAGGTAGCCAGTGCTCTTGAAACGGCCTCCGCGGATGCCAACATGGTTCTCAGCTGAGCTGCCCTCGCCCGACCCAGGAGCTGGGACTTCAGGGAATTTCCCCTCCTGGTCTCTTCCTCTTGGCCACAAGCAAGAGTCTCCTTGGTCACCAGGAATCAGTAAAGGATGATGGCAGGATGCCGTGACATCTCGCCCAGCTGACCGCAGCAGCAGTGTGTGCACGCACACCAGCTCCTAGCTCCCAGGGATCCTGGGAGGAGGCAGTCTTCTCCTAATAGCTGTGGGGTATACCGTACCCTGCTCCACAGAGGGTCAACAGCAAGCAGGAAGGGGAAAGCTGCTGGAAGCTCAGCTGGGGTGGAGCACGCTAGGGAGGGGTACCTGGCAGAGTCCTTATCAGGCCCCACCACATGCTGTAGTAGCTAACAGATGAGGCACCGTTGCTGCCAGCCTCCAGACCTGACCCTCTACCAAGGAGAGGCACAACAAAGCTCCAGTGACTGAAGGGTCAGGGCAGAGGACTGTGTACTAGGGCTACTGCAGATCTGGGGGGAAGACCCCTGACTCCCTGGGGGGCCCTGTGCCTTAACTTCACCTGTTGGTGACATGGGGATAATAGTATTTACCTACCTGCCAGGAGCAGTGGGGGATTTAATGCGCATTTAAGTGATGCCCTAAGGGTTCCTTGAAGGAAAGGTGCTAGATAAGGGTCTGATCCAGAGCCCCCCTGAAGCCAGGAGTCTTTCCATATTCTTCCCCAATTTGGGATTAGCTCCTTCATGCATCCTACCCCTCGAAGCCAGCAGGATGAGGGAGCTCCATGCATTTCACTTTCATGCGCGGGGGGCGGGGATAAAGCCGCACTCCAGAAGTGCAACACAAAGCGAGGAATGCAGCATGCGGGCGGTTAAAGGAAAGGGCACGTGATCGGCCCCAGCCAGCTCATAGCCACGTTAATCCCTGGGCAACACCGCTTAGGCTGGGCCGATTTCCATACACGTTTCCTAAATCTGCCACCGAACTCAAGGGCACAGCTGGAGCATTGAATGCAACGGACAGCTGGCGCGGCAAGTCCTTTCCGAGGCATGTGCACGCTGGTTCCTCCAGAGCCGCTGCCTTCTGGAGTCCCGGTAAACAGGAAGCACGCATGTCCAAATGACTGTTACAAGTGGCATGCTTATTAACCGTAAAGCGCGGCAATTTAACAAGGCGCCCTCATCTTCCAGTTAAGCATTAGTATAATCAATTTAATTGAAAGGCACCCGGGCTTTCCAAGATTCGTACTTCTACCCTGCGATGCATTGCCCCATCTCACCTCCCCCATGGGAACTGGAGATGCAGGCCAGCGAGGACAAAGAAGGGCGTTGCTCGAAAGCAGCCTCTAAATCCTGCGCTTGCCCAACCCTCGAGGACACCAAGGTGAGTCACTACGGGTGTGCGAGGAGTTTCTCAATGGACAGCACACCCAAGCGATTGAGGTGCAGGCTATGATCCAAGGCTGCGAGAAGGCGATTGCTCCCTCCCTGCCCCTCCAAAACCCTCTTTTGAGGAGGGGAAGGGAGCGGGGTCTGTTTGTTCAGTCTGCCGGACCGCAGGCACCGTGTGCCGGGGACTTTCGTGACCACCTGAGGTCTCGGCGACTTGCTGGCAGGCCGCGCAGCTGTCCAAACAGCTCCAGGTTACAACAATGCCTGTTGGACCAGATGGCCCCTTTCATTCCCTTCCTTTAATAATGGTGCTCAGGGAAGGCCCAATGCTGATTTTGCACAGAGAGAACTCCCTTCTTTTCTGTGATCCAAGCAAAACCAAGACCTCGGCCATGACCAGCTCTGGGCCCCATCCTGCAAGGTCCCGAAGACCCCGATGCCCGTGACAGCAGCCTCCGGGGCTGCCCCTTCAGTTAAGGCTATGAAGAAAAGTCATTCAGGGGCAAATCGTTCGGGTTTCCCTTGGTAGATCACCACCCCTCTTCACACAGATGGGGTTCAGCTACCTCTACCGCAACATGCCCCTAACCCTGTATCTAGCGCCACAGCTCTAGGAGTCCAGGCAAGGCCTGAGAAGAAGCAAGTATCTTGGAGCAGGGAAGATGGGAGGAAAAAAAAAAAAAAATCAGTATTTTCCCCTCATCGGCACCACAGGGATCAAGAAGGAAAGAATATTAATCCCCCCTGATACCATGCTGGAAGTGACCCTCGCTCAAGGGGCTGCAGAAGCCTGGCTGGACAACTCTAAGGAAACACACAGCCTTGTGCCAGCTCAGCAAACCTCCGAGGTGTATCCAATACATGTAGGAGATATAATCCATGCCATGCAGCTTGCAGTCTGAGTAGACCAGACAGATAAAAAACAGGAGGGATATTTATCCCCATTGTACGGAGGGGGAAACTGAGGCAATAAACGACTTGGTGAAGGCCACAGACGGTGTCTGCAGTAGAGCTAGGAGCAATGCCCACATCTTACCACCTTAAGCACAGACCAACTTCTTGCTTATCTTACTGGCGTTTCTTCCATGCTGATTTCCCTGCTCTGTGTTTGTGCCCTCCATGGCGTTTCCCCTCTGATCTGGGGAGGCAACCGAGCAAAACAATTAAAACAGCTGGATCAATATTACCAAGCCGGCTTACCATGGGTACTTAACACACCATCTTGGCTATTTATTCTGGAAGGTCATCCGTGCGTCTCCCACGACTAGCCGGGGAATTGGTTATTGATCCTCGTTGCCCTCTGTGCCTGCGGTTACCTCTGCTGTCAGCCTCATTGGAACAGATGGTTCGGATAACTTTACAAATTCAACAATAAAGATCTGGGTTGTTTTCCTGTGGGCAATCCACAAAACCTGTATGCATCAGTCAAAAAAATAAATAAATTACCAATTAAAATCTCCCACCGAATCCAGCAAGGCTTTAAAGTCTCCATTGCTCCTGCTTTTTATCAGGAATGGGGGCTCCTATCTAGCGGTTAGACGGAGGGAACAGGGAGCGAGGGCTCCTGGTCGACGTAGCCCAGAGGACCGAGCACTGGCCTGGGGCACAGGGGCCCTCTGTCCTTCATCAAGTCACTTCACTTCCCAGAACAACAGTTTCCCCACCTGTAAAAACAAGATTAATGACCCTGCCCTTGTAATGCTCTTACAAAAAGCTTTTACATCAGTAGATTGACAGCAGCATCTGTCAGGATCTTTATTATTGCTGCCACTGCCTGACAACATCATTAATAACAGAAGCTTTTGCTTTGCTAATGACAGAAAATCATCTTCCCGACCGCTAGCCGGTATCCAAAGGCAATGGTTCTGTGGTGCCACCGTAACGTGCTGCACGCTCCATTCGCTTGGGCATGTGTTGCACATAATGCAGGCGGACAGTTCGGAAACGAGCGGGCTGACTGCGTGGCACGGCAACCCGTCGGAAACGAAATGCTTCTGCGTGAAAGCCTAAGAGCCACAGAGATGGTTGGCAGGCGTGGACCTGGCTGCAACTGGTTACTCTGAAGGGCAACGGGAGGAATCGCCGTATGCATTTGCCTGGTAGTCAGAGAGGCCTATGAATCCAAGCAGCCTCAAAAGCAGGAGACAAATTTCATTAGGATTTACAAGAACAAGACTAGATACTGTCCCCCGTGGTGTCAGACGACCGTATTCACATCACAGGCACGCTGGGGAATTGCGGCGCTTCTGCATTGCAAAGCAATGTCACATCTGGTTGCTGTTTTCTCAAATCATTGTGCACAGCTCCACCGAGATGCTTTCCCTGCCAGGACTGAGTTGCTGACTCCGGGAATAGGGTGCTTGCCGCAATGCACACAGGGCTGGTGGGACTCAGGGGCCTAAGGGATATTTTGGATCCTAAAGCTCAGCAAAATGCCACAGCTCAATAAGATTATTTATCAGACATTTCGACAGGGATACTGGGAGTTCACCGAGTCAGGATCTAGGCAGCAGCAAGGGGGTGGGGGGGTGGGGATATGAACATTTCTGCTTTGGGATTTTAGCTAGTCTGTAATTAACAGGGGTCCAGAAAAACTTACCCTATGGAGAGATTATCCCATTGCTACCTACAGCAGGGATCCTTCCACCGTCCGCCAAAGCAGCTGATAGTGGTCCGTGCAAGATATGGGATGCCAGCCGGGACACGCACATGGTCTGATACAGTACGGTAGATCCTACGTTCTCGCACCTGGGGCATAGACCCGGTCCTCACCACTTTTTGTAGTCACTCAGTTAACACTTGCAAGTCCTATATAGCACTTCCTCACTCATCTGGGCTCCCCCACTTACTTCTGAACATCCCTTTTGAACCCCAAGAGTCCAAAGGGGCATGGAGATTTCAAAGTCGGGAAACCAAGATTTCTCCTGTGGGGCACATAGAAGCTAAGACAGCAGTCAGAAAAAAAAGACTGGAGCAGGCCAAGTGGGGAACGCTTTGGTGGCACAGAAATTTGGGGGACAGGAAGTGCTAATGGCATCATAATGCGAACAGATTCTCGGAGTGGATGTAAGCGGAGCAGTGCTGATCTACACCAGCGGATACTTTGGCCCGGGATATTTAAGTTTGGGACCCAAAGACTTGCTCTGCACAGAAGAGGCTGTGCTGGAAGGAAAAGAGGCACGGCCCCCACGGGGAAAAGAACGAGCGTTCATCCATCCCCACCTATAAAACACAATGGGAGGCGGAGGAACAACGAGCTCTCTTTTTAGCATGCACCGCGAGCGCACAAATGGAAAACGTGCCCAGCCCAGAAGAGGTTTTCCCCACAGACCAAACAATCCTCCATGCACACACGCCACTCGGAGCAATGTTTTCTTCCAGTTCATTGTGCTAGCCCCGCTGATAACAGCCTATCCACAAAGGGTGGAAACACAACAGGCAGAAAGAGCAGATTACGGGTGACCTTGCTACATTTATCTCCGTTGCGTCTAATCCATCATCTTGCGCCGCTCGAAGGGATGGGCAGAGTCGCTAAGCTGCTTGCTTGGATGTCCACGAGGCAGGCGGCTTTCCATGCAATCTAGTTAGCACACGGCAGGCAGAGAGACGCAATATGGCCCACGCGCCAGCACTGCAGGGGGTCTCGTGGCTACAGCTGAGGAAGGCAAGTCTGGACTCCTGGGGTTTTTTTGCGCCTCCACCTTTGTACAAGGTCTTGGACAAGTCAGTTGAGTATTTATGCCGCTGAAACAGAGCACGAGACCCACCACTCTTCTGCAAGACGACGGTCATCAGCCTGCCCTGGGAGCCAGTCGTGCCAAGGGTCAGGAAACGGGGAGGAAAGCACTTTGGGGACAATTTCCAGGTTGGGTTTTGTCAGCCACCGCTAAACCGTCAAGGAACGAAAGATGCTGCAGGCTGAGGGCATCCATCACACTCCACGTCCAAGCTCATTTTTGTAGCACCCCCTTAAAGACGGATTTGCCATCTAAAGTCAAGCGTCATCGCAACTAGAGGGTGGAAATGGCTCGTCCCCATTCAAATGGGGGCAGGACTGGTCCCCAGGCACCTCCGCCCAAAGGGGAATTACTCAGACTCTATTATATCTCCAGCTGAAGTCAGCAGGAGCTGGGAACACCGAAGCAGGTTTTTTGGGCCTCAAAGCAACACCACTGAGATGCTTTCTAGCCCCGAAGACACCGATTGCAATCATCGGGAGCCAAAGCAAAAGTTTCAACCGTCTCTACAGAATGAGGATTTTCATTTGATCGCATTGTTCAAAACACCAAGAGCCTACATGGCTCAGGGGAGGCTAAGACCACCCCTCCCCAGGAAGACATGGGCAGGAGCCTACAGGGCAAAGATTTACTCCGGGAAAGGGGACACTAGGTGCGGTGGCTCTGTCCCCAGAGTGTGCGCGCGCCGCGTCTACCAAAAAGATGCAGGATCGAGTCCGGCTCTCTGCATTCACAGGGAACCATAAAGGAACCCCAAAAAAGGCCACTTCAAACCCACACCCGCAACGATGGAGAACAGCTGAAACGCACCAAGAACATCCTACGACAGGCCGCGGCTACAAGATGGGAAGACGAGGGCCTTGCCAGTGCCCCCGACTTTAATGCTACGTGCACCTACTGCAGGTTACCCCTCCTGTTCACTGCACCTCTGACCGGGTAGGAAGCCTCTCACCAGCCACGCTGCATTTCAGTTTGGACACAGCGCATCAGGCCTGGTCTGCTCATGAGAGCTTTGTTGTGCCAGTCAGAAGGGGTGTTTTTGCCAACACAGCTATGCTGGCAAAAGCCCTGTTATGGATGTGCTTACACTGATAAACGGCGGCTTTTCCCAGCACAGATCAGGCCAGTTTCCCCGAGCGAAACAAATAGCACCATGAAAAGGACTTCGTGCCAGCATAACTTCATCTTCGGCGCTTGCCAGCAGCATATAAAAGTCAGCAGACAATGCCGCAGAGAACCCGCTCATCAAGACAACTTCGTGGGTGCTCTTTCTTTCCGTAGCATTTTCTATAACCAGGAAAAAAAAAATATCCAAACAAACTAGCAATGCAACCAACACCTGCAGATGGGAATGCAGACATAGGGCTTGATCCCATGCTGCCCTGGGCACTGAGGGCACCGGGCACATCCACAACGTGTGCTGCATCTTGCCCAGGTTGAAGCAAATTGTTATTTCACAATAGACACCCCAGAGGAATGGCTGGAGTGACTGGGCCCAGGGAGAAACATTCAATGCACTAATTGCAAATCCACCAATAATCTTAGCAATTCCTGGTAGTTTATACACATGCTACGTTCACTACCAAGCACTAAGACGGAGCCATAAGGCTGTAAACATGGAAAAGACACACACACACACACTATACTGTGGCACTTACGTGCTTTGCAATTCCTGGCAGTATGAGACATTAGTCTCCTGCCTTCAGAGTTTAAAGACCCTCTGTTCAATGTGCAAAGGAGGGGAAAAAAAAAATTCAGTATTGATTTGCCTAAGGCCACGCAGAGCAGAAAGACTGCACAAGTTTCTATGGAAACAAAATTAGCAGAGTAACAATCTCACTCGCGGGCACTGTAAATTAGTCCCCGGGACAGGTGCCTGTCCATTAACATCTGATAAAAAGATTTAGAGGTACTCTCGTTTCACACACCATTGTGACTGCTTAGTTTAACCGCAGTCAAGGAGGGGAAGAAATGCTTAGTTTTCTGGCCACGTGTGCTGCACGAATCGCCTCGAGACAGCACAGGCTCACTGGCACACAGGGAAGGGGCCGTGCAATGTAAACCAGATGGTGGAGGAGCCCACGTGGAAAGCGTCTTCCAGATCCTGTTGGCCTAGCGTCACTTTGGCAGACGGAGGTTTCTCCGAGGGGTTAGGCATAACCTGGATCAGGGTTAGGAAACATGGGAGAGGGGAGAAGTGGAGCTGTGGCAGGGTTCAGCACCTGTTGGTCTCTGCTCCAGACAAAGCATTCAAGGAAAAAGCCAGGCTCATGTGTGGTTGCAAAGATGCTGTAACCAAGAGTCACTGAAGACCAGAAACTGCAGACTTCCTGCGGCCGGGGTGCTTGGGGAAGTGTGACCAGCTCTTCTCTTGCATGGGTGGCAAACACTGAAGTCTTTATTATCATGATGATTTGTAGTACTGCCACTGAGAAACCAGGATCCCACTTTGTGCAAAGAAAGGCTTGGGTTGAAAAGGTTCAAGCCCCTTCCCCACTCAAAGAGATCTCACAAACCAGGTCCCGACAAGTCTGGAAGACGCTGATGAGCGAGCACATAACGAAAGGGTGATCCTACAGGGGACAAGGGCGTGAAACCAGAATGGCTGAAGGGGCAGAGATTTGGTCAGACTGTCTCAATTCGAGGGGAGATGTGCTTTCTGCTTTGGTTTTATTTTTAATCCAACAACAATTAATCCCAGTGACGACGCACACTTGGATGCAAGGACTTTGCAACAGCCTCCTGCCTCTCCCTTCTGTGAAGGCGAGAGAGGACGCACTGAAACGTCCAAGACCCCCAAGGAACTCCAGCAACACCAGGGAAGACAAGACCTGGCATTGCTGAAATGGCCAAGTCAACCACAAGAAGCAGGGAAGGAAAGCTTTCCCTCAAAACACAAGAACCCCCTTTGCATCACTTCCCGACTGACGGAGAAGTCCCAGAATCACAGAAAACGAGGGTTGAAGGGATCTCAGGAGTTGCATCTAGTGCAACCCCCTGCTCAAAGCAGGACCAGCCCCAACTGCATCAGCCCAGCCAAGAGTTGGGCTAGCCAGGTCTTAAAAACCTCCAAGGATGGAGAGTCCAGCACCTCTCTGGGTAACCTGTCCCTGTGTTTTACTACCCTCCTAGTGAGAAAGTTTTTCCTAATATCCAACCTCAACTGCCCTTGCTGCAACCTGAGCCCATTGCTCCTTGTCCTGTCATCTGCCACCACCGAGAACAGTCCAGCTCCATCCTCTTTGCAACTCCCCTGCAGGGAGCTGAAGGCTGCTATTCAATTCCCTCTTAGTCTTCTCTTCTGCGAACTAAATAAGCCCAGATCCCTCTGCTTCTCCTCACAAGACACGTCCCGCAGCCCCCTCACCGTTTTTGTTGCCCTCCACTGGACTCTCTCCAACTTTCTGTAATGGGGCCCAAAACTGGACACTTCTCCAACTGTGCTGAATAGGGGAGAATAATCATTTCCCTTGATCTGCTGGCAACGCTCCTACCAGTGCAGCCCAGTCTGCCATGAGCTTTCTTGGCGACAAGGGCACGCTGGTGGCTCATATCCAACTTATTGTCCACTGTCACCCCCAGGTCCTTTTCTGCAGAGCTGCTGCCCAGCCGGTCGGTCCCCAGGCTGTAGCAGTGCATGGGCTTGCTCCATCCTAAAGTGCAGGACTTTGCATTTCTTCTCATTAAAACATCTTGCATGACACAGAAAATTTGGCATGAACCCAATCCAAAAATCAAAAGATCTGGGCAGTTCCCCTTAAGGAAGACCCTGCTTCCAGCAGCAAGGCACACATCAAACACTTCACTGGGACCTTCTGTAGGTAACAACTCCTAGGTGGACAGCAAATCACCAGCACCATTAATGCAGCGCGTAGGTGTTTCTTGTACAGGTCTCTCATCCCAAGGGAAACGCGAGCTGGCTCTTTTTAGCTTGCAAGAGTTGTAAGCATGAGCCTCACAAGTTGGCATCACTTAAAGCCACTGAGAGAAAGGGGGGAAAAAAAAATGAACTAATTCAGACTCGAACAGAAGAGCTCTTTCTGTGAACCAGCAAGCCATATGGTTGCTACACGCTGTCCTCTGGAAGTAGCAAACTGATGGCTCGGTACAGTCAGTACAGGCTGTATTCCTGCCATGCTGTGACATAGCATCTCATTTTAATGGCCCGCTCTTTTATCCTCCCTCACACTGCGAGACACTGCTCAGCAGAGGAAAGCCCCCACGAAACACTACCCTGACTGGGCGACGGATATTTAATTAAATACTCAGATGTCAGATCTCTCCCAGGGAAACAACAGAATTTTTTTTCCAGTGAACCTTGAAAGCAGGGATATTCCCTCGTCCTGCATGGCAGGGCTCTTCCAGGGAACAGATAAACGTCCATTAAAAGATGCAGTTCAAAATTCACTCTGTACCTTTTGACATCCCAGCACAGTGGAGCATAATGTTATATAGAAAAAGTGATATGGGGAGATTAACCTGGACCTAAAAAGTCAGCTTGATGCTCAAACAAGCTCTGAATTTCTCTTCAGGCTTGGGAGCACAGCTTGGACAAGTTTCAGGAAAGGAAAAAAAGAAGGGGGGGATATATCTGCAGGGCTAGAGAGGATGACAGCTTTTTTCCACTGTCTCACTTGAGTTTGCATCCAAATTCTCAGCTCTCTGCTTTGAAACAGATGAGCAATAATACCGGTGCCGTAGTTGCCCCCCCTACATGGCTTTCTTATAGCTCGCCACCAAATCAGGGCAAGCTCTTCCTCAAACTGCCGTCGGCTGAATGCGTTTCATTAGCAAAATTAATTTTCATGCTAAACGCCGGCCCTCTGCCCTTCCTCTTCCCCCCCTGCCCTGCCACCAGTGCTTCAGAGTCCAGGTATTCAGGCCAGCCTAAAGCAAAGGCTATTATCCGGCAACAAAGACTGACAGCAGCAGCAGGTCTACAGCCGGCAATTTGGGACAAATAAATGCTTTGCCAGTAGAGGCTTATTATTTGCATCAGGACAGTGCCTGGGAGACCCCGGTCAGATGCTCAGCACTGGACGCAGCCGTAATGAAGAGGCAGCTCCCTGCCTCGAACAGCTAACGAGGCAAGATGTGATAGTTGTTTAGTACAACGCGAGAAGGGGAACACCAGGAAACAAGGAGACAACCCAGCTCAGCAAGTCCCAGCGCTCCAGCTGCCACTCGGTTTTGTAGGCATCACGGCAGGGGATGGGCAAAGGTCCTGCCAGGGTTTGCAGGGAGCTCCAGCCAGGGGAAAGGTGGCACCGTTGCCACCGATGGACATTGGCTCTATTCCTGCCACGCTGGCTGTTGAGTCTCCCCATGCCCACCCTGGATATCTGGAGGCAGGTGAAGGCAACCGGGTTGCCTTGCATCTTCCACCCCGTCTCCATCATCTTGAACTCGGAAGCAATGGGAAGATAAACGAGCTGTCTCTTAAACTCCCAAGTTTCTACCCCTTGGGCAAAATGTTTACCGTGGTGCCCAGCCCTCCCTGAAATCCTGGAGGAAGGACAGGCCTCAAGCACGTACTTGGGAAATTCAGGGTCACGTTTGTTCCTGTCGCTGGCAACAACTCTGAAGGGAGATGATTCAAAGGACTCGGACATGGAGAATTATAAAAAAGCTGTTTCATCCGCACATCCACAGGGGTACCGGACCTTGCAGGCTTGCCACAGAAACTTTGCCTCGAATTTGCACGCTGCACCTCTGCTCCACTCCTGCTGTGACCCCCATCTCCATGCATTTTGACTCTTCAAAGATCTTAAAGCTCAGCACTCCTCAGTCATGTAAACGGTGCAACCATGCAGTCTCCCATACTCAACTGCCCCACGCCAACAGTCCTGCACATATTTCTACATCCCCTTCTCTATTCGCTTCGCTCCGGTGCCCACAAGCTGGCCAGCCTCGCTTCAAAAGCTTTTGCGCCAGCATCTCTCCAATCAACCGAGCTAATCACGTGCCCTCTTGGTTTTGATCCCCTTCGAAAACGAGCTTCCTTCTCTCTTCCATACCTCCCCCCACCCTTCCTTTCCTTCTTCCAGTATTATTATCACTACTTCCAAACTGCAGCGCTCGAGAGGGTGTTTGGGGACACAACGCGCAGGGTGCGTGCCAATGCCAAAAGCGGCATTTAACGGCGTGATCTAATTTTAAGAGAAGTTGGCTTCCAAAAGCGACTGCGCCGAATAGCTGAGCGCCAGAAATATCAGAGCATCTCCTCCGTCAGCAGAAGAGCAAAGATGTGCCTGATCAAGAAAGAGATTACAAGCTAGTGCACCATCCCTTAAAGAGTCCCGAGGAACCTCGCACCTTCCGGGGACGCTGCCGAAGAAGATCGCCAAGGAGAAAACACCGCTCTAATTGACTCTGTAACTGGGTCAAACGTTAAAATCAGCACTAAGCAGCAACGTCGCTGCAACTCACCTAACAGATGTGCCATGCTCTAGGTCTCTAGAGAAAAAATCTACCTATTAACTTGTTTCTAACCTGCAAAAGGTTTGCTTTCGTGAGACAGGGCAGCAAAAAGGGCCGCAAAACAGGCACATCTTGAATTAAATGTGTGCATTTTAACCTGTCGCTAAGGCACAGCAGCTCTCTTTCCCTGGTTTCCAGTGTGGACTTTCCCGGGGAATAAATTGACAAGCTGTCAGGGAGAAATATCGCTTCCTGAAATCAGAGCTCATTTTCCAGCAATAAAGACAGAGATAAAGCTGAAAGGGGAACACAAGGGAGGCAGGCAGCATTGTATATCACTATACAGGCACAGCTGGCATGGTTGGCCATTTCACCCGTTTAAAGCCAGGATCCTTCCTGCACTTCTCTTAAAAGGCAAATATCCATGGACTGAGAGGCGGCACCTTTGAACGAGAAAACCACTTGCAAAGGCAAGAAAGAAACAGCTTAAAAAAAGAAGTGGAGTCCTGACCTACCTACAGGCTGGGCGGGGCGGTAGGATTAAAAAAAAAACAAACAAAAAACCCACAAACAAATGCAGATGAGCATGTTTTATTATATCTTAATGTCCTTTTAAAGAGATCATGTACTGCCCTAGTAATAAAATTATACCCATACACATGTGCCTATTCTTCCCCCCCTCCCTCCCTTTGCATTGCCATAACAGGATAATTATTCCAATATTTGAAAATAGGGCTAGTCACTATTTACAAGGTAATTACGTTCAATTAGCGCTGGCTGAGTGGATGGCATAAGTGGATTTCTACAGGGTCGCAGCCGCTCAGCTGTTTATGGAAAACACCCAATTTCCATCTGTAGGGCCTTTTTTTATCCCTGAGCTGCCAGCCGCGTGAAGCAGCCTGCTCCTCACGTAGAACAACTCCGACAGGGTCAAAAGCAAAGCTGGGTGATGCACAGGTACAAAAGAGGACGATCCCGGGCATCCATCCTTTCATCATGCCTTCCTTCTTTCTCTTCTGTTTTCCTGCTTTTCTTTTCCACTTCCTTCCTGTCTTCTGGGGCCTGGCTGCTTTTATCAGGAGGCTGAATAGGTGCAGTCATCTGATATGCAAGGCCATACATTGCCATGGGGCTTCAAAGACATTCCTTGGGGGTTTTTACAAGATCTCTATAGGCGAGATGCACCTCGCTGGAGACGGGCTCAAGAAAGGTTTTCAGCATCATTTCAGCACCACCAGAAACAAGGGGGATCTTCCCACCGATTTCAGGGAGCACGTTTGTTTCCATGCACAAACTCACTGAGTCTCTCTCATTTCGTGTAAAAATAAAGATAGGCTTTCACTGCATGGTATAGTCAATTAAAGGCAAAAATGGTAAAGGGCAAAACAGCCCAACAACGCACGACAGAGACGTTGTGGTAAGTGGTCCTTTACGAGCCTAAGCACCACTGATCAGGAAGCAGCAATCCAGCCGCGCAGGATTTTCTTTTTCCACATCGCTGGAAGCTTGCAAGGTTCACAACTCAAATCCAGCCACCAGCATTGAGGGGGAGTTTGTATGCACACAGCTGGCTCAGGCCACTCAAGCTTATCTAATCTTTCAGCTGCAAAGGCTCCAAGCTGAGACTCCAGCGCTTCGCCACAGCATTGCAGAGGCATAAAACACTGGGGTGATAAAAGCGGCTGCAGCAGACTTAAAGAAAGCTCAGATGCTCTAAACTACTGAGGGAAAACGGGCAGGCAACTGGATTCAGTCTCCTCTTTGCCAGTCTAGAGGCTGGGAGATGGAAATGGCACCAAGGATCCACCTATTTTAATATCTAGAAAATAGCATCCCTACCTGCAAGACTCCTTTGTAACCGCACTATTGCAATGAACCGATCACAAGAGGATCCCGGCAGTCAACGGCTGGGTTACATCCTGCCATGCTAGGATCTGCCATCCTCCATCAAACCCTATCCTCCCTAGGACTGAGCATATCCAAATCATTCTTATGTCTAATCCAGTCCTTTTGGGGATCCCATTACTTACCTCCCCTCTGTGGCATCATGTGGCAGGGAGTTCCACAGATTTACTTGGTGTTGTGCTAAAAAAGAGCTTTGAATCAACTGCCTTGTTTTTCCATAATGCAAAGAAAAACAAATAGGTAGGTGGGCTCCTACTGAAGTCAACTATCTCCATGCAGGAAAGAGGGGCAAGCAAGAAATGTGCAGGACACTCGACCCAGTGTTGGCAAACACAAGATTCATCCAGCTTGCTACTGTGGCTGCATTGCTCCACTGGTCAGCCCTACTCAGCACTGCCATATCACGTGCTATTTATCGCTTTTTCCTAAAGCCCCAGCTCCTGGAGTCCTGGGATGACAGCAGACTCTCATCATTTGCTGCTTTTTTTTTTTTTTAAAAGGCCATTTTTATCTGACCTGATTGCAGAGAAAAGTTTCACATGCCAGCACCTCAGCGCTGATAGGAAAACGCAGATAAAAAGGACCTGAAAAAACCTGATTTTTTCACCTTCAGAAATCTTGCCGATGAAGCGAGCTGGCAATATCGACCCCCGCTAATCATCTCTAGCCAATCAGCTTTGCCAAAAAAGAGAACGGTCTTTTGTCATCCCACTAAATCCCCCTCCCCCCCCCACACAATCACCCTTTGCGAAGAGCAGACTCTGCTGCTTTAAAAGTCCTTTTCTTTTCAAAATAAATAAATAATCAAACATGAAATTGCTCCCGTTCTCAGCTGCGGCTGCAAATCAAGCGCACCAAAGCAAAGAGTCAATTTTCTGCAGAATTTTGAAAGCAAAGATAAAGGCTGTTTCGGCGTGCTTAGGAAAAAAAAAAGGAGAGAGGGGACAAAACAACAAAAAACCCATTCCATAGAGGGAGAGAGAAACCACTGCAAGGTGTTCGCACATATTGAAAAGCATTAATAAAACCCCCAGCAAGCAGGAATTGCTCCGTATTCAAGCAAAGTGCATATTAAAAGGAATGCAGCTTCCCTACAAAGTTTATTACAGCTGTAAAAAAGCCTCTCCCATCCTGACTGTATTTTCTGATGCCCCAATTGAAACCCATTAGAGTTTAATAGGCTTCAAGGAACAGCGGCAACCAATGAAATCCTGGAATATTTAATAAAGAGCTGCTCCGATTCCCGTCAGAAGACAGCTGTGGCTCTGGAGGCCTGCAATCCCTCTGAGGTCCCTTATCAAAGGAGAGGGCTCCTCATTACGTGTCACGTGGCTGCTGATAAATAGAAATAAAAGAGGAATCCTTTGCCATGTGGAAGGCGGGAGTCCGGCTTTCCCAAGAGCCTCAGTGTTTGCAAGAATGGCAGGTCACTAAGCCATATGCAAATCAAAGGGGGCTTAAAAAGGAAAGGAATTGCACCAGCTGTCTCCAAAGGGAACATTAATTAAAGGGGCAGTACTCTGGCTCCCTCGCCTTGCCACTCAAATAAATATACTGCGGGGAGCACGAAAGTTAGAGTCGCCTTTTTTTCCCCCCCATCCTGCAAAAAAAAAAAAAAAAAAGAGAGAGAGAGGCGGAGGAGGGAGGGCTGTTCTTTGCAGCGAGCTCTTCTCTCCCCACCCAGGGAACAAGGCACGGGCTCAACCAGCCCTTGAGAGGTGGGCGTTTGGTTTAATGAATGAGTTAATAGTGTTCATCTCTGCTCACGTCCTGCTTCTTGGCATTGCTGCTATTTGGATCCTCAGGTTTCGAGCGACCCGCAGGCCTGCAGGAGCCGGGGGTGCTCGGTCTTCAACGGGTGCTCAGCACTGACTGCCCCCCGCACCACGCAGAGGTGGCCTTAGCCACTAGCAAGCACTTGCGACCCGTCAGCCCTGTGTTACGGTTTACCCGAGGCAGCACGCAAGGGTGGAGCATCGTGCCAGGTGCTGTACAAACACAGGGCACTGTTATAGGTCCGGCCCTACCTGCTAGGCCCCTACTCAAGCTGGCCAATTTTTGGTACAACCAGCATGCACGAGGGGTGGAGATCAAGGCAATGGGGACACTTGAGCTGTAGCACAAGGTAACCCGCTGCTGGAAAGAAGCCCTAACACTAAAAGCCCTTTTCAGCCAGCCTGCTGAAGGCGAGATGGTTGGACTTGGCAGACGCTGCGGTAAGAAGAGTGGGGTCCCCCACAGCAAAGGTGCCCTGGGCATTAGGCTGAAGACGCAGCAAGCTGATCCCATAACGGACAGTGCGCTCAGTGCCAAGATGCGCAACTGGGAGCGAATCCACTGCATGGACAAACAAGAGGCGGTTCATAGATGTCAGGTCAGAAGGGACCTTGCAGATCTTCTAGTCCGACCCCCCATCCCTCTTGAAGTGTGGCGCCCAGAACTGGACGCAGGACTCCAGCTGCGGCCTGACCAGTGCCGCATAGAGGGGGAGGATCACCTCCTTGGCCCTGCTCGAGATGCATCTGTGGATGCACGACAAGGTGCGGTTGGCCTTCCTGACCGCGTCCCCACATTGCCGGCCCACGTTCACCGTGGAATTGATAATGACTCCAAGATCCTTTTCCGCCTCCGTGCTCTCGAGAAGGGAGCTCCCCAGCCGGTAGGTATGGTGCTGGTTCCTACTGCCCAAGTGCAGCACCCTGCACTTGTCAGTGTTGAAACCCATCCTACTTTCATTTACCCATCCCTGTAACCCGTCTGGGTCCAGCTGCATCCTGTCCCTCACTTCTAGTGTGCCCACCTCACCCCATATCTTAGTGTCGTCCGTGAATTTTAACAGGGTGCTTTTCACCCCTTCGTCTAATTCGCTAATAAAGAAATTGAACAGCACGGGCCCAAGGACCAAGCCCTGAGGGACTCCACTGCTCACATCCCTCCAAGTCGAATATGACCCGTCCACCACCGCTCTCTGGGTGTGGCCCCTCAGCCAATTTGTGACCCATCTGCACCACAGTCCCCTAGCTTTTTAATGAGGATGGGGTGGGAGACAGTGTCAAAGTCCAGAAAGACTACGTCCACCGCAACACCTGCGTCCAATGATCCACCACGACACTGGCATCAGAGGGTTTTCACTAAGAGGCCAGCTCTGGGTCTGGAAGCCTCAACCTTTTACTAGCACCATGCTCCCAAGTCAGCCAAGCACTTATGTCTGAATTTAAACCCCCTGGGAGTTAGAAATGGGTGAAGTGCTTTGCTCAATCAGAGCACTTTGCATTTTGGCTGCCGATGGATTTGGAAGCATCCGAAGCCCCAGGCTGAAAAGTTTGGGGTAGAGAATACTTGCCGGTTGCAGCGCCACACATGGTGTTCGAGCGACTGAGTTTTGTTCAGTCAAAAGGATTTGGAGCTGATGTGGCTAACTGGACCTGGAACATGAGCTTTTTCCAAAATATAAAATAATAATTCTGCATTTTGACTTCTATTCTACCCAGGAGAGCACACAAATGCCAACAAACTCTCCCTATGGCTGAAGAAGGGCGTTCATGCCCAAAAGCTTGCAAAGCACAATTTTTCCAACTATTTAGTTGGTCTAATACAAAATATCACATCTACCCAAAGAACCTGGCTTGCTGAATCGGAGCCATTCGGGGACCATGCGCACACATGGCACGACGTGGACTAGGATCACTGGGACAGCCTCAGATTGCTCTGCACCCCCCCACACTCAGCACGGGGGGGACATGCAGCTGAGAGCCGTTCCTCCCCAGGCCACGAGGAAGGGGAGAGCAAAGGGAGCAGAGCTCCCCTGCCAGATGCTCTTCCTCTTGCGGCTCAGGAGAACCACAGTGCCGTCAAACAGCTAAATCGGGAGCAAAAGGGGAAGCCCGCATGGGGCGGAAAGGGTCCCCGACACGGCGGCCAGCATAGAGCGCTCTGGGATGCTGCTGGAGACGCTGGTCCGAGTATTATTAGAGCATCAGAAACTCCCGAGGCAGCAGCGAGGGGCTGACAGGCAACCCCACCCTAGCCCCTACCATGCCACGGCCTTTCCCAGCTCCCTGATGCCCTGCAGCACAGGCCACGGCTGATGGACTTGGTGGGGTCGAAGCAGGATCGTGGAATCGCTGCGGGAAGGGCAGCACGGTGACCTGGATCTGGTCGCCGGTGGCCGTGGCCCTAGCAAAGAGCAGGGCACATCTCAGATCAGTAGCATCTGCTCAGCGCTGGACCAGTGGGCAGGGTGATGCAGCCAGGAGGTATCAGCAAGAGATTTCCAAGAGGGCGAGGGGGCGCTAACAGCTGGCTTGGGTGGGCCTATGATATACCTCCTCCACCTCAACTCAGCTCCTGCTTCCCAAGGGCAGGATTTCCAGCCGTCCTACTCTGCTCCCACAGGCCAACCTGGAGCATTTCTGCAAACGCGTCGGACCAAGGGACGATCCCGGTGGTCCTTACGGCGACTCTTTATCGTAAGCAATAAACTGAAGTAACTCGTCCCATATGTGCACGTGCAGAGGGGAGCCCGGCCCACCCTCCAGCTGCAGCAGGAGGGCCCAGCTGCTAGCTTTTACATGTACTTCTGTCAAGAGACCCTTCTCCGTATTAACCAGATGCTCAGGGGCCAGAAGGGCACCTCTCAGGGCACTTGTGTTCAGCCTCCTCGGGCGCCTTAGCACTTAGTGAGAGCTTAATATATGATTAATTGCTGCATGCGCACACCAATACACTACTTGCAGCAAGGGAGGGTGGCAGGGGGTGGGACTGTCCTCCTCCTACCCAGAAGGAAACTTCATACAGAGGGCACATCTCCCCTGCAAGGTGAGGCATGACTGTAAGTGGTGGAGGGCAGAGGAAGACATCTAGCTAGCATGAATTTATTCAGCACCTGGAGACGTGGCAGCAAGGACCTCAGCAGCCTGAGCATATACCCAGGGCCTGGAGGGCTTGTGCAACATGTGTCCTGAAGCCTGTCCTGCTGCATCTCCACTGCTGGAGGAATGCACCGGAGCTGGATGAAAGCCAGTCAGTATCTTCCTCACGTAGCGGATATCCCCCCAAAAGGTTAAGTGACCTGCCCAATGCCAAAGGGGCAGCGGTGTCAGAGCTGAAAGGTTTCTGGGCTCTCCTTTTTCTTCTGTGGCCTTGGAGCTAAACTGCTGGCAATGGTCCGACAGGTGGAAGGAAGCTTGTGGGAGCCTCTGCTCCCAGTGCTTCCCCACAAGGCACAGCACCCTACCCCTAACCTCCAAGTTCCTCATAAAATTAGGGAACTGAGGCCTTTCGCACAGCCCAAAGGCCAGCCCCAAGAGGCTCGAAGGATGTGACTACCACAGCCCATAGGGAAGGGGGGAGACTTGTCTTGCATGTCAGGTTCTTGCTCCAAAGCTCAACAGACTGCGATCGCAGCATGAAGGACGGACCACCACAGCAAAGTGGGAGCTGAGATTTACCCCAGGACAGTTCAAGGTCACCAAGGGCAGGCTGGGGTCCGTGCTTCCACGCAACTGTGTTCGTAGCAGGGGCTGGAGCTGCAGCGAGACAGACCCCAGCGACTTCAGCTGGGGGGGCTGCACTCCAGCATCTCAAAAATAAAAGGTCCCAGCCTTGCAGCCGGGGCCATTAGGCTTTGCTTTTGGAAAGAAAAGGCAGGGAAAGGGAAGAGCAGGACAGCGCTGCCAGCTGCACACCTGCAGACAGCTGGATTTGTAAAACTCTGTGTCCGCTCTTTGCTGGTCAGAAACAAAGCCAGGACCCTTGTAAGGAGAAAATATCATTTAAAAAAGCTCCCACTTCACAGGCTGCACCATCCCATGGGAGCATCTGGTTCCCCCCACGACCCTGCTGATACGCCCAGGGCCTGCGTGTCAAAGAAGCCGGGTGCTCAGCTCCAGCTGAAGCTCAAGGGAAGTGCAAATGCAAAAAATAAAATGAGGATCTGGGTGCTTTGCTAGACACCAAAGCCCACCCCTGGAAGCTACAACTAAACACACACCATACTAGCCAAGGACGCAGCCCAGGGTTTGAAATACTTCACTTCCAAATGCTCTCGTAATGCACAGATGCGCAGTGTCTCTCCCCATTTCTCAGCCCTTTCATGCCAAATGGAGTTGCCCAGCATCCCAACTCTGCACTTCTTTCATCATTTCCCAGAAAAATCCCAGGGACTTGTCCCGGCGAGAAGCCTGTTGGCACCCCGCCAGAAAGCAGGAAGCCGTGCCTCACCGCGGAGAGAAGTGAGAAGGTATTTTTATAGCCGGCAAATAAACATGGTGAGAATACCTGCTGGGACTTGTAATCTCCCCTGATACACAAAGAGAAGGTGCGGGGTGGGGCTGAGCAGCAAAAGGCTGCCGTGTTACCGCTATATATCAGGCCAGGGTGCTAGGCAAAGTGTGTTTGATGCTTCCAGTTTGGCTCCTGATGTGTAAATGCATGCACCACAAGAAGCGTTATCGTCCCGGTGCTCACAACGAGAGGTTTTGCTGGTGCTCTCAGCGTGAGAGGCCAAGAAACGGGTGGCTTGGAGGCAGGATGCTCTCAAAGAGCAGAGCAATTTCTGGGGCCTACGCTACAAGCTGCTCTGCTCTTCTCTTCTCCAGGCAAGGCACAGCACAGCTCCCTCCCATCACCCTTGCATCAAAAAAGGCTTCAATCAAGACCGAACCAAAGTTGTGCCGGTTGCTGAGCAACCAGAAGGGAAGGCGAACACGAAACCAGCCCTGTGATGCTGTCACATCTGAGTCATGTCATGCAAGAACCTGAAATGCCCCATTATTCCTACAGCTCGGCGCTCGCTCGGCTTCCACGCGCCTGCAAGGCCAGCCTCGAGAGGAACAGAAAGATCATGAGATGCTTAGCGCCTGTGCAGATGAAGGGCTGGGGGAAGCTCTTTGGGAGCTGCCAAGCTCTCACGCACAGACACGAGTCCCTGCAGCATTCGCCTTCCTAGAAGGGCGACACCAACATGATGCAACTTCCCCAAATACAAGTCTGAGTCTCCCGGACGCTTCTCCGAAACACATTTGCTTTACCTCTGCCTAGCACAGAGCCCAAGCAAGACCAGAGGCCTGGACTCCAGGATTCGGGAGCTTCCCATTGCAAGATGCCGCACCAGAAGCTGAACTCAGGAGCACTCTTGAAATGGAAAAAGCTGCTTTGGAGGAGAGCGGGGTTAGCAGTCGGCAGGGGCCCTTGGTCTCGTCTCACGCGCTTGCTTTCAATACGGAGAGAGTTCATGTGACACTGAGCTCTTGCAAATAGCGGGGACTTAGAGAGGTGCACAGGTCTGTGCTGGTCTTCTCTGCAGGGGTGGGTACCACCCTGGTTTATCAGGTGAGGACACTTCTGCACGGAGAGCTCCCCACCACCGTAACACCACAGGTGATGCTGGGTAAGGCACGCAGCCCTCCCTCTATTCTTCAGCTTCCCCATCCTCGCAATAGGTACAATAACCCTGACTTGCCTCACCTAGTGGGGGTGAGGGCTTCTTTACAATACCCATCGCATAGTTTGAGCTCCTTAGCTGAATATATTATAAAGGGCCAAGTATGGCAAACTCCTGTGTAGTTTTTCTAAGAGACTAGACATTGGATTTATACGGGATGGTTTGGATAGGGATGATCCTGCCTCAGGCAGAGGGTTGGACCGGATGCCCTCCGGAGATCCCTCCCAGCCCTACTTCACTATGACCCTCCGCCATGGAGAAGGCCTAATGTTTCTACAGGGTTTAACACGCCGCTACCATAGTCCAGGTCAGAAAGATGCAAACAAATGTATAAAGGAGAAAACTCAGGTTGAGCAAAGCAAAGACAAGGCAGTTGGCATTTCAGTTGTCTAAGAAACTCTGCGTATCCTAATTGCTGCCTAAGCGGTGGAGTCACTCGCCCACAGGTCTCACCAACTGAGGGGCATTTAAGTCCCATTGAGTTTAGCTTCCATACGACTCATCCTGAAGACAGGTTGGTAAATCCCATGCGGAGGCCCCAAGGAGGTCAGGAGAACCAAAAAAAACCCAAAACAAAACATAGCAGCAAGGTGCCTAGCTCCCCTTCTGCTTTTGAAATCTATCTCTGTTGACCTTTGTCATCCTATATGCCCCAGGTATTTTGAAAGCCAACTCTTGGCTCTTTCACTGCATGCGAAAGCTGAAAACGGCAAGTTCCTTAATGAGCATGGGAAGGCATGCCTACTCAAAGCAGACCCCTGGGGGAAAAAGGGGGCATTACGTGAAGGCTAGGGCTTAGTCCACGTTAGAGAGACACTCACTGTCTCTAAAGAACAAGATGACCCAAGGAAACCAAACTCCTTAAGCTCCCAAACGTTTACAATGCACTTGGAAGACGTCCGGTGGGAAGCATGGCAGTTAGATCTTAGCATGTGCATTAAGAAAAGACCACCTAGTACACCAAAACTATAGTCAGGGAGAACTCAGGCTGGAATT
>NW_017729012.1:4687536-4690043 GCF_001723915.1 Gavialis gangeticus
TATGACCCTCCGCCATGGAGAAGGCCTAATGTTTCTACAGGGTTTAACACGCCGCTACCATAGTCCAGGTCAGAAAGATGCAAACAAATGTATAAAGGAGAAAACTCAGGTTGAGCAAAGCAAAGACAAGGCAGTTGGCATTTCAGTTGTCTAAGAAACTCTGCGTATCCTAATTGCTGCCTAAGCGGTGGAGTCACTCGCCCACAGGTCTCACCAACTGAGGGGCATTTAAGTCCCATTGAGTTTAGCTTCCATACGACTCATCCTGAAGACAGGTTGGTAAATCCCATGCGGAGGCCCCAAGGAGGTCAGGAGAACCAAAAAAAACCCAAAACAAAACATAGCAGCAAGGTGCCTAGCTCCCCTTCTGCTTTTGAAATCTATCTCTGTTGACCTTTGTCATCCTATATGCCCCAGGTATTTTGAAAGCCAACTCTTGGCTCTTTCACTGCATGCGAAAGCTGAAAACGGCAAGTTCCTTAATGAGCATGGGAAGGCATGCCTACTCAAAGCAGACCCCTGGGGGAAAAAGGGGGCATTACGTGAAGGCTAGGGCTTAGTCCACGTTAGAGAGACACTCACTGTCTCTAAAGAACAAGATGACCCAAGGAAACCAAACTCCTTAAGCTCCCAAACGTTTACAATGCACTTGGAAGACGTCCGGTGGGAAGCATGGCAGTTAGATCTTAGCATGTGCATTAAGAAAAGACCACCTAGTACACCAAAACTATAGTCAGGGAGAACTCAGGCTGGAATTGTGAAAGGACAGCAAGGCTGATGGTAGCATCTGAACTACAGATAGGAGGGAAACCCGGCAGCTCTGAACCCCGTATTCAGGAAATTCCCCCCTCTTCCCGAGAGCATCTTCAAAAGAACACTGTGATCGATCTGATCCTGCCAGGTGTTGAATGCCCTCAGGTCGCAGCAATCCCAACTCAGGAGGAATAACAGTCTAGTAGGGAAAACATCTCTCTTGCTTTAAAATCCAAGGCACTTGAATGATGACAAATGGGTTATGGGCTTGCCCCGTAGAGCCGATTAACTTCGGTGTAAAATTTGACTGCCAGAATTGTAGAAAGCTTACAGAGATGCTGAAAACAAAATCAGATGCTGCTTCCACATCCCCAGATGCAAACACCAGAGTTTAAGCTTAAGGCTGCAGAGTAATTGCTTAAGGTGGAACAAAGAGATCTAACTAGGAGGAACAGGAAGAAGCAAAGAAATGGCAAGGCTTTCCGACAGTGAGATACGGTAGACCGGGAATAAACTGTTCCTCTTCACTTGAGACGTTTAAAAGCAGGCAAGACAAAGCTCTGAGGGGAAGGATAGTTAAGTGCTTAAAGATTTGGATGGGGACAGAGGAGAACATTTCAGTTGCTGGCTCTGGGCCTGGCTACATCACTTAGGGCTAGGTTTGCATTGCAGTGGGAGTTAGGAGCTCTTATAAATCCTACTAGGGATTGATAGCACATCCGTAGGCACCAAAAAAAATAAAAAATAAAAATAAAAACACACACAGGGTACAACACACCCTTGTCTCTCACTGGGAGCTCACAGCTCTTCTGAGAATCGGGGCTTTCACCCCAGTCCCCTACTGGTAAGAGGGGGTGCAGCAAAGACAAGGAGTATTTGGAAGACACTCAGGGGCTTGTCTCCACTGCCTCGTGCTGTGCCTAAGAGCGTCTCTGCAAAGCATGCCCCAGCCCGCATGCTCCTGCCTCATGTGCAATCCCAGGCTGCGTAGCTCCTTTATAGCAAGCAGGTGCCAATCAGCACATCTGAGGCCAAGAGTTTAAGGTGACTGCATTGCTTCACTTAACAGCAATATCCAAGGCAAGGCATGGAAGCCACACAGAGATGTCCTCAGTCGCTGCAGCATTAGGCACCTCCTAAGAGAAGAGGATCCTTTAACCGAGAGGATCATAGATATCCTCAACACGTTTGTGCCTTCTTCCTGCCACAGCCGGAGAACAGGTACCTGCAGCGTCAGGTCTAAATCAGCAAGTTAAAAAAATAAAATAAAAAGTCAGTTTGCCTTTAAGCTGCCTGTAGGATTCCTCTGCAGACAAACTCCATGCCACCGTATCAATAATCCCGAGGACATCTGGGTCATGCAGAAATAATGCAATGTTATGTAAATGCACAGATAAGTCACTAATAATGTTCAGCCCGCTGGACGGTTTGTGGCTTATTTCTAAGCGAGTCTTTCCTAAAAACAAGATGCTGCTGGAGTTTCTTCCATGGCTGCAGCTGACACGCAAGGGAGAAACGCATCCAGAAGAAAAGACTGGAACTCTTGGCTTGTTAGTCAGCCTTCGTTTCACCCATCAAATCCTCCCTCTCAGGTGTTTTGCAATAGACAGACAGATAGATATTAATAAAATCGTTATTACTTTAAAAACAGAGGCCCTTTTTTCCTTACAAGGACCCCACCCTCTCAGCTCGTTGCAGGACGCATCTATTTTATCCTCTCCCCACACCCTGAACTCTGTTGTTCCTATTCAAGT
>NW_017729012.1:4690054-4698244 GCF_001723915.1 Gavialis gangeticus
TTTTCCTTACAAGGACCCCACCCTCTCAGCTCGTTGCAGGACGCATCTATTTTATCCTCTCCCCACACCCTGAACTCTGTTGTTCCTATTCAAGTTGCCCATTCCTGATACTCTCAGCAAAATGAACCTTCCTGGATGCCTCCACTAATGGCACAGCTCGACTACAGAGCTGGGAACCAGGAGCACATGAACTTTCTCTTGGCTCCATTCAGCTGCATCTCCTCGCCTACCCATGCCTCAGTTGCTCAGCTGTGAAATGGGCCTGTCACCCTCTGCCTACCCGTGCGAGTGCTGGTTGAGATGAACACTGAGCATGATGAGCACAATGCATACCTGCTTTGAGTACCCTCCCAACACCATATCTCATTTGGAGCCATCAGTGCAGGGGCTGTGCAAGCAAGGGGGATGGGTTAGACTGAAAACTCATGCAAATAACTATGTGGCTGATCTCTGGCAGATGCAGCCACTCAGTTTGCAAACACTCATGGCAGCTGCTGGCACACACTGAGCACACAACAGCAGATCTTTTTGTTTCTCCCCCAGATGCAGGCCCCAACCACTCCCGTCCGTCTGGCAAAAGCAAAACGCCCTTCTCTCTAACGCACGGAGTTGCCACCCACGCAGCTCAGCGCTTGAGAAGCTGAGAGGTCACCGCTCTCTCCGCAACCAGTAAAAATGCTCCAACTATATCAAGAAGCCGCTTTGGATATGAAGGAGGGTCCACAACTAGTCCATACAACTAGGTTAGCATCCCTTTAAAGAGTCAGTGAGCCCTATAGTGGTCCCTGGGCAAGGCAGGTTAAGCTACCTCCTTACAGATCCACAGGTGCCAGTTCAAACCCTAATCTGGACTCATCAGCCCAGCTGTAGCTGGGCCTTCAGCCCAGGGGCACAAAGACGGGCAGATGTGATGCTAACCATATCACCGATCTTTGCCTAACACTGGTGACAATAGCTAGCGTGTCTTAACCACAACAGCCCAAAGGACTGCTAAGCCCGGGAAGACTTTTGACCCGTTGACAGCGGTACTCACCATGCTCGGTTTCCAAACCCGACCAGCGCAGCAGCGCACGTGATCACCTCGGCGAGGGGTCGGGAACGTTTCTGAAAGGTGCTACTCACTGGAAAACGCCAATTCTTTGAACCCAAACGCTCTTGGCAGGACAGGGTCGTCTTCTTCAAATTCCTGTTCTGGAAAAAAAATACAAGCGAATTTTTCGATGGTCAGGACGTCGAGGCTTTCAAAACGAGAAGGTAATACATTTTTGGTTTGTTTCTCATTTTCAGTTTGAGCAAAAACAGGTTGTAAACAATCGCTAGAAACGGGCTGCAAGCAAAATAAGACATTTCGATTGCCCTAACAAGGAAGGTTTTACATTTTGGCTTGCAAGGATTTTCCAGAATCACTTGTTGTTCCAAAAAAATAAAATCAGGCTGGGAAAATAATGCCGATGCCTCAAAATTCAGCGGGACTGGGAAAGACCAAACCGGTTCCCCGTTCGCCCCTCTGAGCAAGGGCTCGTACATTCAGTTAACATGGCTATTTGTTTTACACCCGGCCCGTGTATTTCTCTAGACTTCATTTGTTGCCTAAAGAGCAGAAGACGGCAACGCAGGGCCGAGGGCCAAAGAAATTACTGGTATTACACTTGCTGGCGGTGTGGGTTGGGGTGGTGTTATTTTTTCATTAAGCCTGCTGATGGAAATGTCTCTATTCTCAGGATAAGCAAACTTTACTATGAAGTTATAAAAGCACATACTGGCACCAAGAGCACACGACAGGCACTGATAAAGACCACAAAACTAATTAAAAAAGCAAAGAAGTACAGATAAATGAAACTACTTATTAACCAGTGTCCCAGAACCTCTGGAGAGTAGGTTTTAGGGGGGGAAAGCTTTCAACGTGCTGCAAAATGATCACTTTTCCAGGAGGTTGGTATTTTTGGACTGCCCGATGGAATTGAACAGCACATCGCAGTCCTGCTAGAGAACATTACAGAAGAGTTTCTAAAAATCCTGTAAGAAAAAGAGATTTTCAGAACAAGGCCAGGAGTTTCAAAGGAACTTTAAATGCTTGGCCATTAAAGAGCCAGTGCCTTAGGTTCCCCACGGGAAAAAATAAACTCAGTTTGGGCACCAAAAAGGGAGGTAAAAAAGCAGCAGCCCACTTTTCCAAAATGAGCTAAGCCAGCCAGTTTTGAAAATCAGGAGAGTGTTTTAGATAGGAACTCAGACTTAAAAAAAATGGGGGCTTCAAGTAGCCATTTGGGGTCATCAGAGCCCGCAGCAATTTGGACCGAACCCAAGCAAATCTCTGGAGAGCCCTCACTTGGTTTCTTGCCTGCAAGACTCTTCCCTAAGGGCGGTACAAAATCTTTGCAAAAAATACGCATCTGTTAAACAGCGACCTACGAGATCCGAGGCTCTCAGCCAGGGACAAGGAAGGCATCGTTACTTATACGCAGTTCAAGTCAGCTATTAGTTGAAGAGAGCGTGTAATAGTTCACCTATCGGAGACAAGGCTCCTTTTAGTCTGGCTGTTTACACTGTCGAAGCAAAGAATTGCCATGACAACTGGCTTTGCCACAAAGCCCCACTCGGCTTGAATTACTGCAAGGAGAAATGTTTAAACACTAAATCCCTTTTCTACAAGGGGAGAGGCAATGCACCAATATAACCTTAGATAAGGGGGGGAGGAAAGAGAGAGAAACCCATGCTCCGTCTTTGCTGGCAGTGGAAGAAACTATGTGCTTAGGCTCACCTGCTTGCAAAAAATAAGTAAAAATGCAGTGGGTTTTCCAATGGGGTTGAACATCCTTCCAGACAAGAGCACCTGCCGCATACTAACGATTTGGTGAACTTTCTCTTCCTAGCAAAATGGCCGGTGCAGGCAAAGTTTGGTCCAGCTCATCCACTGAAGTCAACACGAGTTTCTCCATCTATTGGGGCTGGACTCAGTCTCGCGAGGTCCCTTCCAGCCCCTAATGTCTATGCCTACGAACATCGATCACAAGGGCTGGCGGAGCAGGTCACACAGCAACGGGGACTGCTCAGATCACCTCTCTCAGCTTGCGAGAGCATTTCAGTGGCAGTAAAAGCCCTGTGTGCATTTAGGCCAACCTCGCCTCTGCCCCCCTGAACGTAGGAGCCAGACCCTTCATCCCCCCAAGCTTCGAAGTGGCGCTTCGGAGGATCTCCGCTTGGCAGGAAAAGCCACGAAGTCCGCTTTCAAAAGGAGTAACCTCGTTTGCATTCATTCAGTTTGCGCTAGGAGTCCTGACCGGCGCTGTTTGCTTAAAAAGGGCCTTTGAACTTTATCAATAAAGGCACCCGAGTTAGCGCAGGAAAGGAAGGATGATCTAATTGCTGATGGCATTTCCTCCTGGTGCTTTGTCATTGTTCTTTTTCAATTATACAGAGACTGCACTAACGGCCTGAACTTCCCAGGGGAACGTCTCACCAGCACGACCACCACACCGCGCCACACCCCTGCCAGTGGTTTCGGCGCATGCGTTTTTGTGATGGCAGGTGGCTCCGTAATGGGATCCAGACCCTTTCCTCGGTACATCACGCGGTTAGATCGTCAGCAGACGCTCCGCAAACATGATAAAGACACCTCGGATGGAAGAGGGTCTTCAAAATCAGGTTTAGCAGTAGCTATTTTCAATCCTGTTTTCCCTCTGGAAGGATTTTATGGCGCCGGACCATTCTTGTCCCTATTCACAGCCCATTGCCCACGGGGACCGCTGAAGTGATATAACCCTGGCTAATTACAAACTCTAGCGCAGGGTAATTGCTACGTGCCGGAGCAGCATAGGCACGAACCTTTGATCCTGCGGCGGGATGTACAGAAGTAAGGCCCAGACAGGAAGAAAGGGCTGACCTCGGCTGCCTTCACTCAGACGTTACCTGAACGTCAGCTCCGCGGAGGTGTCACACACTTTCCATCTAAGCACACATCTCTCCTTGCAGTCAAGACGTAGCCTAAAAGGCTTGCACAGTCCCCAGTGCAGATGCAATCAACCTGGTGCAAAAGCACCCCATGTGAGCAGGGCTTATTCTCCTTCCCCAGGTGATCAGCTACGTGGATAAAGCAGCTTTCCGCCAGCAGAACCATATCCAGGCCAGGGAAGAGGAGTAAACTACATTAACTATCCCACCATAATTAAAGCAGGGCCCAATATTTTCAGAAGGGTGTGAATGACTCGCTGTCACTTTGGGAGGAGTGCGGTGCTGCAGAGTCCCTCCAACACTGCCAATAAGACAGACGCGACATCCCCCATGACGACCTGACCCCGTGCTCTGCCAGTCAGACTGCAATCGAACCCAGGCCGAGATTTGAGCGGATGCATTAGTCCGAGCTGAGCTCAGAAGCTGGCATGAAGCTAACCGTCAATCTGAGATTTAAAAAAAACAAGAAAACCTCAGACCCACAATGCTGCTGCTAATGAGGTGACACCTGTAATTTATTTGGGATTTAAGACCTGAGTCTGCAGATCTCTAAACTAGGGAAGAGCCAGTGAGAGCATCCGGCTGAACGGGCTTTGCAAATACTCAAGGGCAGCCATTATGGAAACGATGAGAAAAAACGCTGGCTTGTACTGATTACATTTTCATGCTCTCTTTTAGGAGGGCAAATATAATTTGCTGATTCTTTGAGCAGCTCAATCCCCCCCCACACACACACGCACCAAATCCCTTTGCTGAATCTTTACATCTCTCTTTGTCTCGCCTATCTTTCGATAATTTCAAGCCACGAGGCGCTTTAACCAGATTTGAATATTTTACAGTGAAGGTTCAGCTTGGGGATGTGCGCGTGGCAAGAGGCAGCATCGCGCAAAGATCCCCAAGCAAGCCCTGCCCGTGCCAGCTCACCCAGCCACAGCCTGTCCTGCTTTGGGACAAAGAAATTCAGATTAAAGGACTGTCAAATTCAGGGCATCTCAACTGCAAAGGACCCAAAGTCAAGCTCCTCAACCCAGATGCAGATCCTGACTATACAGCCGGTGGGAGAGGAGGGTTGTCAGCATCGCTGACAATGAGGCCGCTTATTTAGGTGTATAACTTTTATCCTCTCCCAGCCTGACAGTCAAGGCAGCTTTGATTAAGATATCAGTAGTCCCTAAACAAGGGGCACCCCAAAACCCTCCAGCTAAATTCCTGTGAATGACTGAAAAAGCAAGGCGGATGTCTTGGAAATGCAACTCTCCATCCGGTTTTGATTTGAAGCAAAAACGGTGGGAGAACTGGGGGGGTTTTTTTTAAAGCCACTGGCTGCCAAGGCAGCAGGCTCAGAAATGGGAAGAAGTAGGGGGGGAAAAAAAACCACAGGCCGTCTGAGCACTGAGGAGCAGCACACTGGCCACCGCACACTTTTACTTCCCTGTGCTTTCCAGGTGGTTTCCACTTGGCATTGCTGAAAAACAAAACCAACCCATTTAAGGGTTGTCTCGAGCCAGGGCTGGTCTACACTGGAAAGTTAATGCAGTTTAAAGGCATGCTTCTTTGACTTCACATGTGGACAACCTTGTTCCAGAAGAAGGCGGCTTTTGTTCCCACTGAGATTAATTCATGCTGAAAGAAGAAACATACCCATCTGGGACAACTAAATCAGGAAGAAAACAACTCCACAGGTAGACGAGTCCTTGGATTTCAGACTGCGTTGTTGAGACATGTTAGCTAACAGGTCCTACCAGGCGAGAAAGGCCCTGGCTGTACTAGACCTATTGCTGCTTTTAACACACAATAAACTGGTCGCACGAAACACTGAAGTAAATCATTCGTTGAACCCAACCAACTAGCTTGCGCATGTCGAAATCATCAAAGCTTTGTCCGCTCCTACGCCGGCCTTCTTCGGCCGTGTTAGCTGGAATACAATAATGATGTGCAATGGTTTTGTGCACATCAGGCCAAATTTGAGGTGTAAGTTGAATACAGATGAATTAAAACTGGTGCAAAACTCTGTGGGGAGACGACCAAAAAGAGAAGTAACTATTTCACAACCACCGTGGTTTATTAAGAGGAACTTGCATGCACATGGAAGTACACCTGCCTCAAAGTGGGGGGAGGATTAGAGAGTTGGCACAGTTTAGGCTAGGAGAATATTTTTGCACGTAGACCAGGAGCAAGTTTATCAATCCGACTTTGAACCGTAGTGCCGAGGTGCCCAAGGTCCACATTCCTGCCAAGGTATGTTGGACCCTACAGAGGTTTTTATAAGTAAATGGGGCACATTGATTTCACTGGGAGTTAAGCCCTTGATCTTTTTGGTGCTTTTACAACCCCTGGAAGGCATTTTCATGGCTCCAGGTACTTGTGAAAAGGTGGGCCTAACCACCCCGTGCAAATTTTACTCCAGGCCGTGTTGGAGGGCTTAATCAGGTGAGTTTCAGCCGTTAGGAACAGAGTTTCACTACAATAAAATAACAAAAATCAATCCAGAATTTGCATACGTCTGCCAACTCTTTCTACCCACACACCTTAAATTCCCAGAGAAGTTTCTTGCTTCCTTGAGATCATCCGTAATGCTGGCACGCATCTCCGTGTCCTGCGTGTCTGCTAAAGCACCACAGACTAAACACCAGGCTCCTTCTGCTCGCAAATTGGAGGCATCGACGCCTACGGCAAAGGCCGCCTAAGGAGACAGAAACCGTCTGAAAGTCTTGTGCTGCCTCTGGGCTTTTTTTGTGCGGGGGGGAAGAGACAGAGGATAGCAAGCAGCCCACCAACGATCGGGACTGCACACCGAAGCGAGCAGGCGACGGCTGAGAGCAAGCCAGCGCCTCCTGCCTGGGGCTGGGAGTCAGCCATGCGGTGCCCTCACTTGATCCTGCTCACCCGGGGCGGCCGGAGCTGCAGATCGTCAGCTGGAGACGACAGCCGGACGGGTTTGAGGGAACTGCTGCGCTTGGAGGTGTTTTGGTCTGTGGATCACAAGAGCTACGTGAGGATATCTAGCTGGGTCCTTCGGGCCATAACAGCTCAAGATAACGCTGTCAAGGTGTCCCAGGCCTGCACCCAAGTGCATTTTTTAAGACAACCTGGCCCCAGACTTGTGAAAGTCAATGGAAAGACTCCCATTAACGCCAATAAGGATGGATCAAGCCATTCCACTGCTGCCCCCCCCCAAAAAGACTAGATCATACTCCTCCAATATTGATTGCTGGGAAATTTCTCACCGGTTGAGCACAGATAGAGGCTTCAGTTATTTAATCACCTTCCTTTAGCCCGTCCTCAGATCAGACTCCCAGGCACTATCATGATCATCCCCTTCTCTGAGTCCCGTCTAATCTGTAGGACTCTCGGCATCAAAAAGCCACCAACAGACTCCAACCTGGCGCTGCTCACGGACCATTAGGATTCATTTTTTTTTTATTTATTTTTTTTAAAAAGCAGCCAGCTCTCACGCAGTGGTGAAGTATGAAGCTTTGACCAGCACAAGCCATTTAGCAAAAGGCCAGGGCACCTGCATCCGCTGCTACAGAGGAAGGCATTGCAATCTCCTCTCCTGGGCTTACAGATCCATGCATGCAGCTGCCCAGGCATCCTTCAAACACCGTCTTCATCTTATCCGCACAAGACTCAACAGAACAATCCTCCGACACCCTGGCCAACGTACTGCTCGTATACACGCGGGAGGGGATTCGAGCAGCATCCTCCTCCCAGCTAAGCCCTAAACAACAGATTTGATTCTTAATGCAGCATAAGATGCACGTCACCCCCTCCCCAGCCATTTTCAGGCTTAAGTCCTGCAGTACAGCGAGCTCAGGGATCCCAGCACCGCACGGCATGTGCACAGTGTAGACACACGTAATACATCCAGCCCCCGAGACTTGGCTGATGCATCTCTCCACCCCCAAAGCTATAAAGCAGTCATTTAACCCCATTCTTGGGTTGATTTCTCAGCCACCCACCATGGCCAATTAACAGAACGCATGTAAACCATAACCCCCCTGCGGGATCCAGCCGTCCCCTTCTTTAGAGCCGGTGGAAACATTTTCGAGCCTTTCTGACAAAAGCAATTAGAACATTTTCACAAAAATATTTCAGCCGAGTCTTTTTTGCCGCCTCCGTCCATGGGAAAAGAGAGTGAAAAAGATAATGAAAAGCAAAGAAGGTTAAATTACCTTTGGAAAACCAAATATATACCAATAACTTTTTTTTTTGGGGGGGGGGGGGGAAAAGGGAAAA
>NW_017729012.1:4698384-4700819 GCF_001723915.1 Gavialis gangeticus
AAACATGGGGGGAGGACCTCTTCTCCCCTCATGAAAGACGAGAAGAAATCCGTGCAAATGGTTGTGAACAACATCATGCAGGTGGTTTAATATTGCATGCAGCAGTCCTTCAGCAACAATTCCCTGTTGGGGGACCGATCGATGCTACAGCCTGTCAGTGTTTTCCGGGTGTTGTGCCGGACCACCAGCACTGAAGCATGAGTGTGAAGGCTGCTTCTGCAGTGCTCAGATGTGATGACACGATAAGGGGACATCTTTGCACCTAGATAGATTATAGGAGGAATCAGAAAGGAGACAGGAGCTGAACGCAGGGTTTTTTAGGCCCCTGCTACACATTACATACATTGCGCAATTAACTGGTTAATCGCGCAATACAGGTGCAAAGTACTTATCACACAATTAACCGGCTAATCGCACAATGAATTTAGACCAGCCTCACACGCAGAGTAGCTATCACGCAATAAGAGCCAACCAGCTATAAAGGTAGTGCTTAAAAACGTGTAATAACGAGGCTCTGGATTGTACCTGCTAGGTAGGTAGGTGAGGTCAGCCATGGTTTGCAGGTACAACGCTGTCGTCATCTAAATACAACACGGGAAAAGCTTGAGATAGCAAACTCAGGCGTGCTGTCACTCCACAGAATATACACATCACTACATTGCTAAACTGGCAATGATAAGCACAGGCGCGCAAGAAGAGCAGAAAAATGTTATCTGCGGCTTGATGCTCTGAGATGCCGAGTGCCCCCGATCACCGCCAATGTTCACATCCCAGTATCAAGTCCATGCTGTTATAAGTACAGTATTTTGCAACATAGCTTACAGCAGCAGGAGTCCGCTAATCCTTATTCTAGCAGTGGTATATTTACCTGTTTGTCCACCTACGTGTACTCTCTGTGGGACTAGCTGTGTGATGCATCTTGATTGTTAGGAGGAGGTATAGTTTTGCAGGCCAGAGAATAATGTGAAGACTTTTAGAGGAGGTTGTGAAAGGCATGTGCCCCGTGGGGCAGCAAAAGCATGAAAACACCACCTCGCAACAAAGGTTTCTGAAGGAAGGTGGCTCTCAAACTTTTCCAAGTGCAAGTTTATCTACAAGTCTAACCCTCTGGTAAAAGTTTTGCTGCAAGCCAAAACTCACGGGGAGAAGCAGCTTGGAGCGACACGAAGACAAGCGCCGCTGGAACAATTTGTTGGTCCGTTTCAGGCACGTTTCGTCTCCAAAGCAGCTTTTAATGATGTTGTTCTACATCTATTCCAAGACAGTTCAATAAGGGAATAATGCCACAGCTCAAGAGTTAACCACAAATGTACTTTGGCACGCAAAATTTTCTGAGCTGAACACTGTCGTGTCCCCAGTAAAGATGTCAATGGTAGAAAATACATTATTCTGTTAAACATCGGTCAAAAAATGGAGCTGCATGTTTACAAGAGAGACGTCAGAAGCGAGCACTGGGGATAGGAACTGGCTGCACGCACAGAGCGAACAACGTGTGGCAGAGGGAACGCAGGAGAGGACCCGTGACTCTCTGCTCGGCAGTGCAATGCCAGCCCCTCCAAGCAGGCCCAAGGCAGGCCCCACGAAGGCAGCAGGTGTCTGCAACAGGTGCCAGCAACCCCAGCTTTCTCTGCCACACACCAGAAGGATCCGCAAAGCCACAGTGCAGCCCGGCTCCCGTGCCACATATCTCCAACCGTGAGAAGTGCCATTCAAGCCTCCATCCTGACGCATCGAAAAAGCGCGCTGCAAAAGCAATGCATGAAATTTTACCAAATCTCCATACACCTTCAACTCTCCTATGAAATATGAACTTTCATTTCTACCCAGCACTTTCACTTGTACTTTTCTGCTATGCCTGAAGGGTGCTTGTGCCCAAAAAGCTTGCAAATAAAGAATTTTTTTTTCTGCAAACAAAGTTGGTCTAATAAAAGACCAGCTCTACCAAAGACCAACTCTAACAAAACTCTACCACGAGCTCCAATTCCTTGCGACTCTAGATCAATATGGCTACAACCTGGATACCCTGCAAAAGCAATTTTACTTACTAATGCATCATGTACTACTGCTAAGCAGCGGTGACAGACACCACTAAAACCCCCTCCCCCCCCCCAGTAAAATCTAACGAGCTGCATCTCGCTTCGCAGTGCCACTGGTTTCCCAATTGTGGAACCCAAGGTAAAAAGCAAACTCCAGGAGAGAACAGGTTGGCAGCTTAACAATACATTTAAAATACGCAGCGGCCCCCCCTGGACACAGGGCCAACAAAAAGGACAAACCATAATGCCAAGAGACAGCAAACGCCATGGGATGCCGCGCGTGCAGCCTGCTCCGGTAGAGGAGAAATCGATAGGAAGAGAGGTGGGGGGGGGGGGGGCCCTTTTTCCCGAATTTTCCCCATTTAAAACTTTCTTTTCTCGTTTCCCACCCCCCTTTTT
>NW_017729012.1:4700865-4702372 GCF_001723915.1 Gavialis gangeticus
GGGGGGGGGGGGGGTCCTATTTCCCAGCATTTTCCGCATTCAAACTATCCTTTCTCGCTTACTACACACCTTCTGATTTCTGCAACCCGTGAGGCGAGGAGCCTAGACCCAACAGCCTCCTTCGCCGGACAGGGCTAATGCATCCCCCAGGCTGGCCCGCACAGTGCAGCAGTGGGAGAGGCACCCGAGGCAGCAATGGGACGGGGGGTGCCCACATGGGCAGGAGGAGCATCCCTGGGGCATACGTGGGGAGATGGGAGCATCCCTGGGGTGCAGCCGCCTGCGGTACACCTTCTGGGATGTAGAAGCTGGACAACCCTGAAACAAAGCAGCATAATTCGCAAGAGAACAAAACCACAGTTTGCAGAGGCATTTTTTTTTCCCGGCAGTCTCTAGCTTGGGAGCTTGACCTCGCAACCCTAATAACGCGCTTTTAGCGTCCTCGCGGCTATAATTCCTCATTATTTAAAAAGGCAAACCGAAGAAAACAGCAATTCCACCGCGTGTCATTGCGCCAACGCGGGTCATCAACGGCCGACGCGATGCCGCGTATCTGTTTTAGCTTAACACTTAACGTGGGCGAACCCACGTACTTGCCCTCGCTCTCAGAAACGGCTACGGTTTCTTTATGAGCAAACGCAGACTGAGCAGACGTCCAGCACGTGACGCTTCAGCTCAGCCACCTACCGCCGGGCAAAGCACCCGAGAAAAGGCCTGTTGACGGAGAGCATCACGCCTCTTCGATTATAGGCTGCGGTGGCGGCGCCAGCTATTCTTAGCAGGGTTTATAATCTCTGCGCAGTTGCACCACGAAGGCGGCCGGGCTACTTCCAGGTCAGGAGGTAACGCGCACAAAGTGAGCCCGACATCTCAGCAGGGCGTCTCCCGGCGCTGTAGCAGAGCGGCAGAGATGCAGCCAAAGCGGCCAACCTGGAGCCACAGCGTCCCAAGACCCCAGGCTTGCCCTGCACGCATGCCACTTGCAAGCACGTGGCAAGAGAAAGGTGCCAGCTGCAGCGGGTCACAAGGAGTAGCTCTTGGCATCTATCCTGGGCTTCGGCACTGTGGTAGCTGATGCCCGACTCCCCTTCTGTGCACGTGTGGGTGTCGGCGGTGGCCGTCAGGGGAGCTGGCCCAAGAAGAGCAGACAAGTAGCACCAAGAATATGGCTACTCCCCGCCCCACCCGTGCAGTACTTCCATCAGGGAGAAGAGGTGCGTGGGAGGAAGCCGAGTTAAAGGTGGCGCCTGCTTTCCAAAAGCACGCATGAGAGGAAGCAGCACAGCAACGGATAAATCAAGTTATTATTTACTTTGGAGCGCTCGGGGACAGGGCGCCACCGTGTCAGGCCCTGTCCAAACAAGAGGAGGGTACAAACCCTGCCCCTTTTACTTACAGTCGCCGGAGCACCACTGCTAGAGAGGGCTGGTTTTTCCTTTGGTTTTAAATCATGCAAAAATAAATTAAAGGCAAGCCCATGTGGGGGGGGGGGGGGGAGGGGGGCTAA
>NW_017729012.1:4702607-4704009 GCF_001723915.1 Gavialis gangeticus
TAACGACATCAAATAAAAAAAACAGCGAGGGCCAAGAATTATTAGTGCATCAGCCCCAGTCGCTACAGCTTAGTGTAGACCAGTTGGATATAGACATCCTACCCCTTCCTAAACCCTCCCGAGTGTCTCAGTTGAGCCAATCGGTCCCCTCCCTCGTCTTTAAACGGTTAGCTCTTCAGGTGCAGGCTCTCCATATAGCACTTTATATTGCAGTCATTTTAAAATTAAGATCATTACAATTTACCTTTCTTTGTAAAAATAGATCCCCATGGCCTGTCAAAAAGGGGACCCCTCTCACCAGTAAATATTGGAAATGACAGCCACAAGAGAGCTCACCCAGCTAGCCCTAGTAATGCGAATAGTCCCACGGACTCGGTATAAGTACCGCGCATTCGGAGGCTGAAAACAAACGTGGGAAAGGTACTGAGCTTGTTTCCATCTCTACCGTCTATCAAAGGCTCAAGCGGCTCCACGGCAACGTGCGGATCCAGTTGGAGCGAGCGAAAAATTAAAAGCAAAGTCCTTTTCCGAAAAGAGCTATCTTCGCTAGACAAAGAGTTCTGCTGACTTTTTGGGTTTTTTCCCCCTTGCATTTGACTTCGGCACTGGAAGTCTGGCTTTGAATCGAGATATCTAGGTCACCCCACTGGTAATCTGATTGGATGAGAAAGATTTCATTAAGATAGGTCAATGGAACAAAATGTTGTCACGGGATAGCGGTCTCGTAACACGTGAGCAACGCCCCGGCGAAGACCGAGTAATTCATCAGAAGCGCTGGAGGGAGATTCCAGCATCTATTTAGGAAGCGGCGTGCGCTTTTCCAGTGGCCAGTCTTTTAATTTCTGTTCTGCCTAACAGACGGTTAACGGGGGAAGCGTGCAACAGTGCCAGGGCTCTGTGACCAAAACGCAGGCTGCCGATTGGCTCGTGGCGATTCGGACCGTTAAGAAACAATTTTAGGCACAGAAAGACAACTCCAAATCCAAACACACAACAAGGACAACAAGGCGGTTTGCGATTGGGCGCAATCCTGAACTTTCACACCCCATAAAGGGCAGCCCTCCAGTATCTCGCTGGCAAAGGATCACTCCCGGCTGGCATCAAATGGGCATGGGTGGGTTTGAAGGAGCCAGGAAACAAAAAACCAGCAACTTCCCTTCCCTGAAACACTGAGGGCATCCAACAGCCAAGGTCTCAAACTAAGCAGCATGGGCAGCCAGACACCCAAAGAGCTGCCCAAGGATTTGGACTCAGTTTCTTGGCATGCAACTTTCCAAGGGCCTGGAAAAATAAAGAGCATGAAACAACCGCAGAGCAGGCGGGTGGGTGGGTGGCGGGGGAGATTCACCAGGCTCTGGGGACAGAGCTGGGGGTCAAGGCTGAGCTGCTGGGGAAGGGGAAG
>NW_017729012.1:4704160-4704398 GCF_001723915.1 Gavialis gangeticus
GGGGTGCTCTTGTCCACCCTGCCGCCCCTCCTCTATAGGAGCAAAGGGGGTGGGGAGGGAGGGATGAAGCTAAAGCCCCCGAGCTGCGGGAGGAAAAAGATGCCTCAGCCGCTCCCAACCGTGTCCCCTTTCTCCCTTCAACTCACCCGGCGCCCCGTGCCCAGCGCTGCCCGGATCCCCGCCCTGCCCGGCCGGGGATCGCTTGGATTAAAAAAAAAAAAAAAACCCCCCCCAAAAA
>NW_017729012.1:4704520-4718145 GCF_001723915.1 Gavialis gangeticus
CCTCCGACGAAGCAAACCCCCGCGCCCGCCGGAGAGGGCCTGTCCGCCCGCTCGGGGGCACCGCACCGCTGCCGCCCGCACAAAGGAAGCCAAGCGGCTACAGCGCCGTCCCCAACGTTCCACGCCGGGGTCCCAGCGTTCCACCGCCGCTCCCAACGTTCCACCGCGGTCCCCAACGTTCCACCCTCCCTTACCGGGCGGCGGCGGCTCCCAGGCCGGCGGGGCTCGGCTCGGCTCGGCTCCGGCAGCGGCTGGAGGGGCGGGAGCGCGCTCCAGCTTCCCCCGGAGCCGCGATTCAGGCTCTGCCCCCGCACGCCGGGGCTGGGGCTGATTGCCGGAGGCGGGGGACCGGGGGGGGGGGACCGGGGGGGGGGGACCGGGGGGGGGGGACCGGGGGGGGGGGACCGGGGGGGGGGGACCGGGGGGGGGGGACCGGGGGGGGGGGACCGGGGGGGGGGGATCCTCGGAAATGGCAGGGGCTGCGCTCAGCTCCGGCACGGCGGGAGGAGGCAGCGGCTTCCTAGCGGCCGCCGGCCTGAAATGCAGCTCCCCGCGCAGGGAGGCCGCGGGCGGGACGGGCGAGGGGGCAGCGGCACCCCCGGCACGTGCGGCTGGGCCCCCGCTGATCTCCGGGCTCCTAACAGCGCGTCTCCCAGGGATCAGAGAGCGGGGGGGGGGGGTCATTAACACCTCTTCATTGAATGCCGGGGGGAGAAGCCCAGAGAAGGGAAGAAAAGTAATCGGTGATCCCTGTGGTCAGGAGTATCCTGAGCACACCACCTTCCCCCCCCCTTGCTGGCTAGCAGGGGGGGCCAGCATGGAAAGCTAATGGTGTCTAAGAAGGAGACCACTGCCAGCTCCGGTCTTCTTTCTGGGTAGTGCCAGGCAACAGTAGCTTTTGGGCACCCTTTAAAGGTAAGGCGTGAGACTCTGCAGCAAATTTGTTTCAGCAGGTTTCGAGGACTCATTGTCGTAAAGGCTCCTAAAGCACCTTCCAGAGCCAGCGTTGCTGAGCCCCAGCAGCAGGGCCGGTAGACTAGGCACAGGCTGCAAGTGCAGAAAGGGCCCAGTTGTGCTTATTTTACGTTATAATTACCGAGTGAAAAAAAGTAGGAGCCCACGAGTTTGCCTAGGGGCCGCTGAAGGGTTAATCGGGCCCTGCTCAGCAGTGTGTTGACAACAGGGGACCCTCCTTCAGGGGCTGAAAAGGCCCACTGATGTTAAGACCAATGGTTTGCAACCTTTTGGGACACAAGGCCCCGTCCATGACTTTTGTGAACTGAGTGGCACCGCTTCCAAAAATGAGTTGCTGGATTATAGTGCTTACCTCCTTGCAGAGAGGCCCCACAGCCGGGGTAGGAGATGGTCCAGGCAGGGACAAGCCGAAGTCCAAATTTATCTGCTTCTCTCGTCGCACCTCCGGATGCCCAAAGGACCTGGCGGCGCCCTGGCTGAGTTGCTGCTTTCGACTAATGCACCCAATGACCCTCGTGACCTGGATGACAGAAGCAGCTCTGTGTGGCCTGTCGTTACCCTGCAAAGCGGTAGCGGTCCCCAGATCCGTATTCTCATCTCCATAAATTGTCTGGCGGTTCCCAGGTACGTAACGCAGCACCGTGCACTTTGCGCCCTGCTTGCAACCCGCTGCAGATAGATGTTTCTCTCCAAGGGCCAAGCAGGTCCCATTGCAACGCGTTGGCCGGCTAAAGTGAGGTGCGAGAATCCAAAGGGAATTTGTTCCATTGGTTTTCAAGGGCTGGTCCAGCGCCTCTTCCCGACGGCTCCCAACGCGCCTTCCAAAAGGAGCCGGCTCGACTGAGCCCCAGCAGCGCGTTGCTGGTGCGTTAAAGCAGAGGACGGTCACCCTGGCTGAGCGCTTCCTACGAGAGATGGGCTACCACGAAGTATCCCTTCAGCCAGAGTATCTGGAGAGGTTTAACAGCTCGCAGCCGCACCTCTTCACAGTTCGGGGCAGGAAGCGGTCTTTTCGGACACTCAAGGACACGGGTAGCTTAGGTACAATGCAAGCAGACAAGGACATCAGGGCAGTGTTACCCTGGGAACTTGACTCGGGTCCAGGCAGTAGGGAAGAGGTGGACAGGCTGATTTTTTTTTTTTTTTTAATTTTTTTTGGGATGGGTCACACATGGCTTTTCCATAAAAGCAGCTAGTTTTTCTTTTTAAATTAAAACCACGCCAGGGCTATACGACTCTGGCTTGACTCTATATGACTGAATCTTGAATTCGGTAGCCACATGGAGGTACGTGGGCATCCGGTGGGGAGGCTTCTCAGTGATCTCTAACATCACATCTGAGATCGGCTCAGCCTTGGAGCAGATGGCCAAGGACCCTGTTAACAATAACAGTAATTTAGGAGTGAACCTAAAATGTTTTATTCTATCAAAATCAAGATATTTAGATTTGTTTTTCTGAATTATTTAACCCCCCCTTTTCTTTTTAATTTGATTTTTTTTTTTTGTAGTTTTGACAGAAAACTGTCTTTTAAAAAAAGCATTACAACATTTTTATTTAGAAAAGAAAATAATAGATGTTTTTAATTGTTTTTTTTTCTGGATTACTTCGCCCTTTTTTATTTTCGTATTGTTTTTAGTGAAAACAGTCTTTTAAAATGAACATCGAAATGTATTTAGAAAAGACCAAAAAAACCTGTGTTTTGACTTTTCTAAAATGAGCTGCTCTTTCTAAACATTTCAACATGTTCATTTTTATGTTTTCCATTGTTCTATCCCTCCCCAGCCCCATTTTTTGTGGCTGAAACTATGTGCCAAATTGAACCCCAAATTGCAAATAATGTCGGTCTTCCCCAAACATCCTTTATACATTCTTTTCTCCAAAAAAATGCTATAAATTCCCTGTAAGAGCAATGATGCATTATAGATGCAGAGAGAATAAGATACTGGGGACATCTATTTATGCATAATGGCAAACTCCTATTGTTATGGATGGAGGCAGGATCTGGCCCTGAATAATTCAGCTGTGTCCATTAGCACAGCATCTGGCACTGAACCAAGCACTGATGCACCAAAGTGTTTACCTGCCAAGGTTGCTATATGGTGCCTGTCACTAACATGTGAGAGCAACTGTTCACAACTGCTAGTGAAAACGGCTCTCAACCCCAAGTGGAGATGCACTGGAGGGAATCATGGAGGCTCCTGCTGTTACACTTCCACCATCAAGCCTGGTATGACTTCTCTGCATTAATCCTCCTCCTGGAGGCAGGAGAGAGAAGGATTTAAGCAGTGCCGTGGATGTGGCAGGTTAAAGTCACCCGATGCAGAGGGCCTAGCCCAAGGTGTATATGTGTGCCCTGTTTAAATCCTATCTTGGGCGTGTACGTAGGATTTCGACAACACAAAGCACTTAGTCACAGAGGTGGAATTCATCCTGGTGTGCTCTCCCACCCTGATTGAGTGTGAAACTGCAGCCCTGGATAAAAATACATAAGACATTGAGAGCTCAGGGCTAGGCATTCACTAGGAACATCAGTACCAAGGCTCCCTTTGACTTCGACAAAATTACAAATATTTAACTTTGCAAAGTTAAATGCCAACCAACCTGGGCAATGCCTCCCATCTGCTAATGCACTCGCAGTAAGCTGCAGCCTGACCTCTTGTTTTCTGCTCCAGGTTGGTTTCTGAGGGAACTTTCTGCTGGTAATAGAATATTATCACTGTGTGCGTCAGCATCCCTGTTGCATTGGGATTAGGGTCACAGGTGCTAACAACACTGAGCAGCCACAGCATATGGGAGTAGAAGTGTAAAACTCAGAGGAATTCAGTGAGTGGATTTTAATTCAGACAGATCCAGCTAATTAAATCATCACTTGAAGAAGATCACATGTGAAACACAGAATGTGTGTGTTTTTATACACACTTGCCAATGCCTCTAAATTAAGCTAACAGTCCTGCCTCCTCTCTGAACCACAGCATTCCCATAAACGTGCTCTGAAGATTATAGCCATTTTTCTCCTCTAATTAAACCACCTAGATAAACTTATTTTAAATTAACCAGTTAAATGTGGGGCCTACATTGGCAAGAGTGATTACTCATTTTGGGAGCCCACATTGAACTATCTTACAGGCATCTGATTTTCAGAGTCCTGTCACTTCAGATGCCCAAAAAACTGAAGGATCACAAATCACTGGTAAGATCAAAAAAAAAACAACTTTAGGCAAAAGATTGGCCTTAACTCTACATTGACTGGGAGCTGACACATCAGGACAGCTTGGTGCTGTTGCTTAAATGCTTATTTTGTATTTAGTGTTAAGGGTCTTTTTTCTTTTTAATAGGGTGTATGGAATATCCAGAAGGAGCTATAATCTGTCAGCATCGTTCTAGCTCCTTGGATAAAAGATGCATTTACATTTAACGATTCCCAGATTCGACATGGCCCTACAACTGCTTTGTGCTATACCACCACTGCAAAGTGTTCCTGAACCTGACTTAGACTCATCCCAGAGCAGGGGGATGCTTTGGTGGCAGAGGTCAGTGAACCAGTTCATAGACCGTGCCTCTTTTTTAAAAAATGTTTTTCTTTCCTGCTGCTGATCATCTGCTGATCATCTGCTGCCTTAAAGCAAATGGCACAAGCTAGAGTAGTTTTCAGGATGCTCTATCTCCTTGTTCCCTACTAAAACATTTTAAAAGCATGTCCCTTAGTTGCGTTCTTCTTAGTTCCTCAGCCAAAGATATGAGCTTAGATTTCTAAAAATAAGGTCAGTTAGCAAATGCAGCAATAGCATTGCTTGGCACTTTCTCAGTGCCTCCATCTGAGGCGCTCAAAGAACTTCGTAAAGCTTACAGCAACCTGCCGGTTTTGCTTCAACCAGTTACCAAATGTCCGGTGACTTTAGCAGGATGAGACTGTGGCCCATTAGGGAACAAAGCCTTGCACCAACCCCTCAGCAATTCACTTCCATATACTTTAGAGAGAGACAAACTGAGCCAGAGAGTCAGAGCCCAATCCTGCTGCTGTACAGCTGGGCCAGGGCTTTCACTGAGCTTCCTCTGTATTGAATAACCAAGCACATTTTCCTTTTTTGATTAAGACCTGGAGTTGACAATCAAATTAAACACAACTGCAGGAAAAAAAAGGGGGGGTTGTATTAGAAACAACTGGGCTTATTAGGTGAGAAAACATTAGCAGAGCCTCATACTTTTAAACAGGAAAATTGGTTTCAACTGTAAAATTAGCTGCTCTTGGTTACCACTGTGCCACCCCTCTGAATCTGGGATAGGATGAGCCAAGTAGAAACAAAAAGCACAAGCATTACATAGCATTAATAACTTCACGCCTGCCCTGGGCTCCCTCTTTGATTTTTGCTCCAGCAGTCAGGCAGGAAAGAGAAAGATGTATTTTTATTTGCATCAGAAGCTATGAGGAAGGGGACTGAAACACCTCATTAAACCTTTACAAGTTCTTTTTTTTAAATAATATTTCCAGGAACTAGATCATTTTAAGTCCTCTTTTTTTCTCAAATGGGCAAGCTGAGTCACCAAGAAAGAGACTTTTTAGGAGAGCTTGTCACTGAGAGTAGGTAGAAATCTGAAGAGCTCATTTCCCAAATAGGGCAGATTTGTTGGAGTTCAGCAGAGGGCATGCTGAATACTTTTGAAAATCTGGCCATTTTTGTAGGTGTTCAGATAGAAACAGCTTTGGAAATCTCAGCTGTGGGCATTCAGCACCTGATGATCGGGACCTGAATTCTTTTGAAAATCTGGTTTTGAGCAACTTCTAAAATCATAGAGCATGTTTGCAGCAAGGCGTAGGACAGAACAGAGGGTTTATATTATTTAGCAGCAATAATTTGCTTGGTGAAGTGTAATCAGAAAAAGCCCTTTACCCAGGAAGGATTCTAATCACAAGACAAGTCCTCTTTGCTGTTATCTTGATTGTTATGGCTAAAATAAGTTGTTTGTTTTTTAAAACAATAATAAAACTGAGAGAAAAAAGGCCTATCATGTGTCTCTTTCCTTCCACTCCCAGGAAATATATTTACTGAAAAAGACAAATCAAATCTCTTTAAAAAGCACGCTTGATGGATTATTGACCAGAGGTGATTTGATTTTTACTGGTGAATAGCAAAATGCTCCAAAAAAAGAGCAAAGGTTCCAACAGCTGTATTTTGTCAGGCTGATCAGGCATAAAAGTATCCCGTGTCTAACTTATTTCCTCTGTCACAGTGTGTTTTATGACCTCAGACTTCCAAACAAGCAAATGGCCATTAAAATATTTATCTATCTTCATTGTTTCTTGGGCTCTTACTGCTTCCATTCATTATTCATCATCATTGTCATCTCTACAGCAACAGTTCCCTGAGGCCTCAATAAGCATCCGATCTTCATTGTGTTAGGTGCTTACCTACGCACACAGGAAGCCAAGATTTCTGTCCTTGCTTGCACATCTGAATAGCTAACAGTCCAAGACTCGGCTTCTGCAAACACTGGAGCACCCAGGAGTTACTTACAGGAGTTCTCTCTGCGGGTTTACTGGGGCTCCTCCTCTGGATCCAGTTTGTGTATGCTTGTAGAATTTGTTCCTACAGCTTTAATGTCCCTAACAAAGTACATTACCGTCTAAGCAGGTTAGAACCAGATTCCCCTTTCTACTTTTACCGATCACGGTTTTTGTAGTGCCCCAGCTGGGCAGATGAGCCATATAACCTGGTAGCCTCTTATTTTGATATAAAGGATTTTTCACAATGCAGACTTAAGTTTCGATTCCTCAGAGAAGCACTCATTCCATGGACAAGAACAATGCTGAGGACTGCTTGGTTTTGGGGGAGTGGTTAGCCTTTCATGAAGGCTCATGAAAATCCCACCCTTTCTTGCCTCCAACATCATTGGTTGTTGGCAGAAGTGTAGGTATTTAGGGCCGGATCTAAATCTCACTGAAGTCAATACAAGTCCTTCCACTGACAACCCTGTTGATCTTTCTTTCAAGAAAGAAATTTGATGGGAGAAATTCTTTGGCACCAACTCAAAAGTTCTGGGTGGCATTCTGGAGACCCGCTTGGGACATCCAAGACTAAAGTAGGATGCTCTACTGCTTGTGGTGTCTGGCAGGGAAAATCTCCATGAGCAAATCGCTCTAAAGTTACAACCAACAGCACTGGCCTTTAGGAGAAATTGCATGCACCTTCTCCAAGTATTTAGTTTTGATCACTGTGTCACAGTATCTATGGCAACTTCTCACTGGCATTAGCTCAAATGTTTTACACAACTGAAGAAGAATGAAAAACAGGATATTTAATGTGAATGAGCAGAACAATTACCAGGGTACATACATACACACACACACACACACACACTCCTATTAAGTCAGACAGAAGAAATTCCATTTCTGCTAAGGCAAGTCCATACATATTATAAAACACTTGTTTTAAAAAATAAAATAAGATGTGCGCCTGTCCCATTGCCTCAGGAAGAAGTGTCAGGCAACATCACCCTCACATGCAGACACAGTGAGAAGTGTCACAGGGAACCAAAGGATGGTGCGAGGACCAGGAACATAAGTTTCCACCAAGGACTGGATGTTTGCACTCATAGCAAGAATATCTAGAATTGATATGTGAACAATGTGAAATTTTGGCTCCAGAGATACCAGCAAAGGCCAGATTTCACCCAAAGTGTCTTGAAAGTATAAATGCCTCGTATTTCAAGGTTTAAGTCAATCTCTAACCATTAGGGTTTAAAATGGGAACTTCATCAGGAGCCCACATCTGCTTACTGCTATATTATTGGACCTTCCCGAGGCACCTGGTGTTGCCAGAGGCAAGATGCTGGATCAAATCCAGCACAATTTCCATCTAGTCTAACTATCACCTGGGAAAAGGCGATTTCAGCAACTGGTGCTATTTCAGTACTCTGTAAATCATCCACCCATCTGTTTTACCACAGCACATCACCCCTTTGCAGTGCCCGGCCCTGTTACCTTTCTGAGTACCGGTTGAGCTCATTTGGTTAAAAGATAGCAGGCACCATATAAAGCCTGATCAGTCAACTTCAGCTTGTCAAAAGCAGCTTGATGTATTTTGCATGAAGGTAATTAACATGTCTTCACAGGGACAGTCAAGGAGCAAACCTGCAAACGATTGGTATACAGAAAAATTCAAGCATTTCCCCAAGAACACAACTGATTGGAGATTAGCTAATGCAGCCTATTAGATGCAGATCAGGTACATCACTTTTTGTTTTAATGCTTTGGCTTGAAACAGGTCTTTTCATGCTTCTCGCACTTAATGCTAGGAGCACTATGTTTGAGAAACGTTCATTTCTCCATCACAATGAGGAATCTCCTTGCAAGTGTTTTAATGGGTGTGTTCCTGTCAACAGAAACGTGACTATTGGGGCACACAAGCTGAGTGAAGGATTCACTGTTAATATTGCATTAATTGACAACGTACAATGAAGTCTCACACCTGTTTATTATAAGTAATTCATAGATAACCACTTCTAGTACACATTTCCATATTGGTTTTAAGCTCAGTGACACCCAAACTTCACCTAATTGCGGGTCTTGTTAGCAGTTTGCCAGGAGCCAGAAGGCTGTACCTACTTTGTGAAAATGATGAAAGTTGAAATCACTTTCATCCATAATAGAGATGTAAGGCTTGAAGACTATATATCCCAGCATGCAACACCCCATCATGCTTGGGCCACTACACTAAAGGGGAGAGAGTGATGGATTTTGCTGGGCTGCATTTGATTCACATGCCTCATTTTGGCCACATCAATCTAGCTCATGCAGCTGTCTGCACGCAATGCTCTACAGTGAGAAAAACAAAGGTTTTTGTACTGTTGGAATAAAAGCAGTGGTAACAAAGTCATAGCTACATATTCTTCTCTACATTTTTGTTTATTGAGACAAACTAATTAAAAGGCACAAACATAGGGCATATGTTTACATGGACATTATAACAAACATATACATTAAAAGTGTAGGAATGTGTTTCCTTTCTGCTAAACAGAAAGTTCCTAAGCTTTTATATATACAAAAGTTGTACAATTTGATGTCCTAAAGTACAAAAGATCATTTATAAAATTATTTTACACTAAAGTTCTATTTTTTGTTTTTTGTTTTACTATGTAGTCCAAGCCCCTAGAACTGTTTCACATAATGATACAGATACCTGTCACCTGACCTAGAAGTCTGGTATTTGCTGCTTGTACTGACACGGTGGGGTAGAAATGGAAGCAGTCCATTTTGACTAGTCAGTCCTGCTAGCATTCTGTAAAATGCACGCACACTAATCTCCATTGCTTTCAACTTCATTGAGAGAAAAACACTGCAACTTTAGTTGCGTTTTTTCCTCCCCCCCCTCCCCCCAATGTAAAGTCTTGGTTTCAGGGGGTTCTTTTTAAACAAAGTTTTAAAAATGTGAATATGTGACATGATAGTCTAAAAAGTATATCTGTTTCCCTAGACTCTGCTTTCTACTTTATGTACAGATAAACAGGTTAAGAAATAAAAAGCACATGTAGTTTAAACATGTGTGATCATTTGTGGTGCAGTTCTGGGCTGGACAGCTCAGACTGCCACCCCCAAAACCCACACAAATTGATAGAAATGTGTTAACACAATAGAATAGTAACATAAAAATGATGATGTTTGCAAATATTTACAAAGTTGAACAGATTTGCACAACACTTGATTAAGAAATAGGGGGGAAATTAAAAGACGCTCTCGGCTTGTCCTGAAGGGGCATCCTACCTAGTTAGTGGTTAGAATAAAAACTGTATACAATTTAATATAAGACAAAACTTCTAGTGAACAACTAACACATCTGTCCCCTGCTGCATCATCAGCAGGTTCTGATTGGGAGAGAGAGGGCATATACATCATACCCCAGCGCCTCCAGAATCTTCCAGCTTAAAGCAATATTTCATAAGTTCAAAGCACTCCTTTTGCTCCTAAATAAGAGTCCCATAGGGTTCTGACTTTTCAGAGACCATGTTTACATACATTTCAACTCCTCTTCTGTCAGCCATGGCTGTTTCTCACTAAACATTAAGTTTTATTTATTTATTTTTTTAATGTTGACTACAATGCTATATTCCCTTAGGGTAATATGTTGGGTAATATTTACATCTCCAAATATCAGGTCACAATCCCTATTATATGTTGAAGTGAGAATGATAAGTTATCATATGCTTTGCATATCAGAGCTGGTATCACCTTTCCCATAGGGAATGCTGCCTGAAATTATCATATTCCCAAAGGTAAAATGCATATTTTCTTCCAAATGCATTTTTTAAAAAAAATGACAACATTATAATGCATTTACTCATTAAAAAAAAAAATTAACACAGACGAAAATACTACACTAGCTCTGAAACAGTGGATTTAGAACTGGCAAGTTAAAATTAGCTATCCACCCTGTCAAGGACATGAAGGAGGGTCTTTGCTAGTGTTTAGATTAAAATTATTTTCTAAGTTATCATTTCTGGGGTAAAACAGTAATGCTGATTCTTAAAGACTGCTTTGTAACTGGCAAGTAACCATCTGTCCTAGGTTCAGCATCACTGTCAGCTAAAGGTAAAACTTGGCTTTTAACGAAGTGCTCCAGTGATCAGTTACAAACTCAGATTCAAACAATATGAGCCAAATCAACAGGGAAAGATGCTATTATGGTCTCTGACTGGTGCATACTGCCCCAGTTACTCAGCTTGACTTTATTATTACATCATTATTATTATTCATTATTATTATTATTATTATTAACAACTAAAAAAAACTGCTGGTAAGGATTCAGTTGTAATCCTCTTTAATACTGTTTAGAAATTCTTTACCAGGGAGGAGACGTGGGCAAGGCTTGGGGCAGGAAAGGCATGCTCTCTACTGGTCTCATTGCTATATTTAATGGACCAGCTAACGTCATTGGTGTTGGGAGGTTCATAGGAGATGTGATAGTGACTGGATGCGCTATATTCACCGGAGCAGTTACTGGGGTAGGTAAATTGACTGGTGTTGTGAGCGTTAATGGCGATGTCATGGATAATGGACTTGTTATAGTTACAGGATGCCCTAGATTCATCGGACTGGATATATTAACTGCACTTGATACATTTACTGGACTTCTCATGCTCATTGCAGCTGCCACTGTGACTGGGTTTGTGATAGTCCCAGAAGCCACAGAGGACGTTATACTGAATGGAGTAGTAAGAGTCACAGGCGTAGTAGCAGCAGTGGAGGTTTGGCACAAGTTAGCAGCTTCTAAAAATGAGACATAAAAAGACAGAAAGTTTTTAACACATAAAAAACCATGGACAAGATTTAAAATAATAACAATCATAATCATAATAAAAATAAAACCAAACAAACAACAACAAATTCTGGAATAATTTTCTTTAGAATATATTAGTAAGTTAAACTGTTAACATTCTACAGCCTACAATAAATATAACTTTCATGCAGCTCATTTGAATTCAAAATTCTTTCCTGGGAAGTCAAGCGAGGTTGTCTTATAAAGAGGGTTTTGATGTTCACAAAAACAGTATCGTACAATCAGAAAAATCCTCTCAAGAGGAACATTATAAGTAGAGGAGAGAGTGTACATACCGAATGGTACGTACTCTATAGCCTTCTCAAAGGTGAACTGACATTCTGTGAAGGTTTTAAAAAGTCATTATTAGGGACTGATAAGCAAAGCTGGTTTCAATATTTATCTGCTTATTTCAGTCTTAAATTATTTCTGCTAAATTGTTCCACTGCTCATGGTAAATTTATCCTAGCATTTTTCAAGAACACCCAGCCAGCAGATCTTATAACCCCCATTATCTCCTCAGCATTTACATTAGCTACAATTCCACACCAATATTTTACTCTGTTTTGCAATAAGCAGTGACTAGTGCCAAACAGGCAAGAACCAAGAGGACCCTGCACTGAGATGGAAGCTCCTGGGTCTGTTCCCAGTTGGGTCTAGCAGGGGCCGGACACTTTGTGAAGATGATACAGCCAGGCTCCAGAGAAGAGGCAGATGACTCCACTAGATATCAGCACCACCTGCTGGTTAGCCATAGAACAAAGATCCAAAAACAGAAGCAGGCTGGGGGGGTGTGGATAAAAGAAAGGGATGACTGCTAAACAAACCGACAAAAATATATTCTGTATCAACGTTACGGCATTTCCAAAAAACATGTCTTGTTCCCCATTTGTAGGGTAGACACCAAGCTCAGTCTACATCTGTATTTCAAGAAGTAAACTAAGAGCCAAAAAATCCACCCTTGCCATAAAGCTCTACAAACGTATTAAGACAATGATTTCTTTGACAGCAACATTAGCCCCATTCAAGGGTCCCTGTTGGCTGTTCAAGTCAATATTAATGTATGGGGGAAAATGGGGACTTAAAGAAAAAATAAAAATCACAAAATTAAAAATACAGTTTGAAAGAAAAAAATGATTTCCACACTGTTGTCAAAGCAACCTGGAAGGTGGCACTAGTTTATGAGAACTGGTGTGAAAAATATTATCAATAAAAGTGAAACTGACTGGTCTAGGTTAATCTCCCCAACCCAAAATACACAAAGGGGAAAATACACATCCTCCCATCCTTTCCCAAAATAAACAAAGTGGTCCTTGGACATGACAACTTCATTAAACCAGCATTACTAGCTTGAGACTTATGAAGCTTGGCACAATGTGTCATCCCCTCCTCCCCCCCGCCCCACTACTTCCTTTTAGTGTCATTATCTTTTTTTTGGTAACAAACACATTGCATAATATCGCTGTAAGAAAGCAGGAAAGTAGAAACAAGGCACAGAAAAGAACAGGCAGAACAAGCCTCATTTGGGTTTTTCTATACCTCCCACTTCATTTGCTTGCTCCTAACATTACCGTCTTATCATTAAATTGAATAAACTTACTAGTAGGAGTCAGAGAGATGAGAACTATAAAGAGCAGAAAGATAGAGTATGAAGGAATTGTGGTGAGGCTGAGGGGAAAGGTGAGTGCAGAATATTTCTGTTTCAAAATGAGAGTTAATGAAAAGCCCCAAGGGGATACGAGGAATTTGGCATAAAACATTTAATCCAAGGAAGCCATGTGATAGGTATTAGAAACCAAACTTGTGAAAAGAATACATTAACAGTAACAGGAGATTTCAAACCACTATACTGCAAATAAGGCACTGCATGGAAGCAATCTATTCCTCACACAAGTCACAGTGATCAACAAAAGGAAGCTATTCAACTTTGATTTCAGTAGGCTAGGGGCAGATGAGTTGTGCCTTGGCAACAGCAAATATGTTCTGTTTAATTTGGTAATGAAAATGAATGAATGATACCAAGCAGCAAAATATAAATAAATAAATAAATCTATGAATTTTGGCAGACTTTGGACAAATACAGTTTAGCCAGGGATTAAAATGAATGGGAGAAAGTGGGAGAAAAAGGACAGAGGAGCTATGAAAAGTGTTTTAATGCAAAATGATGTCCATGAAGAGATTCTGTATGTGCATGTGCTAAAGAAGGGCAGAAATCAAAAAGCCTCTGCCCTTGAGCACACCTAACAAAGCTTCCTCATGAAAAGCCTGTAGTCACCTTAGGCCCGGCTAAGTTACACCAGTACAAGTGTCAGATATCTGTAGTTAGAATCAGTTTCAATG
>NW_017729012.1:4723145-4723534 GCF_001723915.1 Gavialis gangeticus
ACAAAGCTCCCTCAAATTGCAAAAGGTTTACGTGCACATTCATTGAGAGAATCCAACAGCAAGTAAGATGGAAAGAAGTTCATTTGAGAAGGAAGCATTAGCAAGGGCTTCTGGTTTTGATAGCGTTACCCCCTGCAGCTACTCTGGCTTTTATTACTAGGAATTAAATTTTCATGTGCCATAAATCCATATGCTATTTGTGCTGTTTTACACCTATATAAAAACTCTTTCTTCTCGTCAACATGTTCAGATGGTTTGATAAAACCAAGTACTCCAAGATCATAGATTTTGTTTGTTTTACCTTTCTTCCTTGCTTTGACAGCTTCTTCCCATAATCTCAGTGTCTCTCCCTTACACTTTCTACTTGCCCTAACACTTCAAAACCCTCT
>NW_017729012.1:4728534-4738811 GCF_001723915.1 Gavialis gangeticus
CAGTGTCTCTACCTGCTTTCCAGGCCAGCTTGATACATGCTGTTGTTGCTGCTGCTGCTGCTGCTGTTGTTGCTGCTGCTGCTGCTGCTGCTGCTGTTGCTGCTGCTGCTGTTGCTGCTGCTGCTTCTGGTTGCTGGTCTCGTCGCTCATGCATGCTATGTCAATCAAGTAAGAACACACAAATTCACCTTGAAAAAGATATGCATTTTCCTAATGAAAGGATGATGGTCTTTGCTAAAGCTACAAAGGAGTTTGGAATCTTGTGAAAGGGAGAAGCACGCAAAACCTTTATTTTGTGTTGCGCTTTATATCATCACCTTTCTAAGATCCACAGAAACCTGAGCTCTGACCTTCCTGGGTTTTCAGGCAAAATCAAGTGGCGGCTCAAGGACCGTAAATAAAAAGATTAAGACATAGGATGTAAAGATGGAATGATTCTCTGGTACTTGTACAGTTCAGTTTTCTCTAGATCTAAAGGCAGCAGTTGTCTCGAGTTTGGTTAAAATTCAGAACTATGATTTAAAATTACTTTTTCCTTGTTCATCTTGGAATTACAGCCATACAGTACTTTCAGTTCACTTGTCTGTCAGAAAATAGCTATTTGCTCCCTGGCCACACGACAGCATCTGCCACTCCCACCTCTGCCCATTGCGAGTTCCGTAATGTGTAATGTTATTGAACTGATACCAAAAGGCAGAAGGGTTAGCACCATGTGAACAATGAGAACATAATCTAGCAACCCTTACACTTCCAAAAAATTAATCTGTGTTTTCATTTTTTTTTCTATCGGGTTCAGTAGATAAGTGATCAAAACTACTAGCTAGCCCAAGCGCCCTCAACCATCTAGGAATTAACACCAAATAGGAAATTGGAATAGAAAATCCTTTGTAAATGAACACCGTTTGAAGGCTTCAAAGATGGAATTTTCAAAGGAGCCCAAGGGGGTTGGTTACACACAGCTCCCTTAAGTCTCTTTCAAAACTCCTAGCCGACATGACTAATGGTGTGTGTTCATTTAATACAAATACTTTTTCAGAGCAAGTGGTTGAAAGCCAGTTTCTCCTTTGCTTACTTGGCACTCAAAAACTCAGGATTCAGCATTTCTGCTGCAACAACTGAGGATACTCAGAGATTTTAAGGCCAGAAGGAATCATTTTATCTGACCTGCCACATAACAGAGGCCAAATACCAGCACTGCTCAAAACACGTCACGCAGCGCATGAAAATCCAGGCTTTAAATGCGTGTCCTGTAAACTGCTGCAAGGGAAAAATGCTGAGGGCTCTGAGCCAAAGCTCATGGAAATCTATGGGAGGCTTTCCATTGACTTTCAATGAGCTTTGGATCAGGCTCCAAATCCTGAACTTAATACTTGCAACATTTTCAAAGTCACACGCATTCTATAACTGATTGAGACTCATGGACACCAAAGTTTCATAGTTCAGGATGCAGCGTATGAAGAATTCTTCTGTCCTCAGAAGATGAAAGGCAAAGCAGTTGGGCTCTTCATACTTTAACGTGAGGAATTACACTCCCTCCTTGAAGGGCATTCCTTTATGAGGTAAGGCCATACCAGAGGTCCACATACCCCAGTTTGTTGAGTGGAAGCTTTTCACGAAGAATCTATTTCTGAAAGATCTTTTTTTGTGATAGGTGTGAACACCTAAACAGTCATGGGTGTATTTTACATTTTAAGGAAGTCAAAGGCAACACGTGTTGCACAATTCTGAGAACACAGTGTTATCAAAAATGGTTTAAAAACAGTTCACCTACTTTTATTGATGCCTTGTTTACAGGTATTACAGTTGATACTTTGGCTCTGCCCGTGTGTCTTTAAGTGGCTGGTGATATACGCTGCACTCAGAAGTTTACCACAGATATTACACGATACCTTTCCTTCATGGCGCACCATGTGTGTCCGCAGTCTGTCTTTGGTAGCAAAGGCAGCAGTGCATGTCTACATGAAGGACAACAGCAATTTTTAAACGCAGACCATACTGTTGTAGCAGGGGCCACGTGCCAATTTTAAGCCCATTTTCTAGGTGCTACTGTACCCTGACACACTGACAAACTTTTTCATTTCACATAGACACAGTGAAACCTCTCTCAAACTACCATTCACGTGACTGAAACTTAATCTGACTGCTTTATGAAACTAGTCTGCTGATAAGAGTAAGAAAGAACAGTACTCCACGCTTTTGGGGCTACTTTGAAGCAGTTTCATAAAGCAGATGATTACCTCATATGCTAAAATGAGAAGTGACTTATACATAAATACACTGAACAGGTAAGGGGGAGGAAAGAGGTCTCGCATAAAGGTTTCACTGTATCTTTTTGATTTTTTTATTGCTCAATTAATTTAGTTCCCATCTACATTTGGAAAGGGAAAAAACAAAGCATTTTTCAAGGCCACTCTTTATTCAGCACGATGAGTCACTAAAAACAGGTTAGGACGAGTAAGGATGATTCCAAACAAAACAGCAGAACAGTTAATTGTTCAAGACTAGTCAAGTTACTCCTCTCGCTTTTAGTCCTCAACTTATTTTCACTGTGACAAGTTGCTTTCCACTCCAGGCAAAACAGCAAATCTAGAACCAACTACATTTATTCAATTTTTTAAACTCTGCTTTGCTTTCTAAGCTAAAGGATACGATATTAACAATCTATCTTCACAATTACATTTATCTATTAATACTGCTAAATAAGTCCCATGTATTGCTACAGCAATCAGTGTCTATTTGAGGATTTAATCGAGCTGTTTTTAAAAAGCAAACCTGACCTGAGCAGTAGGGTTTAGACAGTGCTACTGTCAAGAAGCAAAAAGGCTCAATTTTACAAAAGGAGAGACAAAGCATCTTCCTAAGTTACTGCTAAACTTGGATCTCAGCTACAAGCAGGATGGATGGGGCTTTATTTCTAAACTTGCATTCAGAGCAGCTACATCAACTAACATAGACCTGGGCAAAATATTCAGATGCTGTCTAAGGACACAATAAATTGTTTTAACTCTTACTTGGCATTTGAAGGGTCTTTCTGTTGAGTGAACGTGTTTGACATGACAGCTTAAGTGATCAGGCCTGTGAAAGAAGAGAGGTAGAAAACAGAATACGCATACTGTTACAAACAGATAGTAATGACACTTAAGCTGGCAGCATTGAACACTGCATTGATTGCCCTTTTTCAGCCAACCTCCCCCCTCAAGGACGAGGTAAAAAAATAAAATAAAATACAATAAAATACACTCCCCTTACCTATAAAGTAGCCCTCTGCTAGAACAATATAGTCTCATTGGGACCCAACCTGAAAAGTTTAAAACTCAGCCACATTTTTATCATAAGCCCAAAAGCACTGTACTTACTGATTGTTTAGTACTGGTATACAAAAGTGCTGGATTATCAGCCCTAGAGCTTGGAGCTCTCTCTATCCCACAAGCAGATACAGCACATCCAGCAACAGTGCAAGCTTCCCCACGCTGCTCCATCAATGAACCCCAACCCTGCTCTAGGCGAAGCTAAGTTAAAGGCAAGAAGACAGGTCAGTCTTCATGCCTCATTTGGCCCTTGACCTCTTCAAAGGTCATTAATAAAGGCTCTCACTAGCACCATTTGTGATGGAGACATCTGTCCAGCATGACCTGGATTGAGGTCACCAGGTAATTTCAGAGCAAACAAGTCATAAAATCATGACAGCTTTCAAGATGCAACCGAAGTGGCTTAGACTGAGACCCGTGCCCCAGATGCAAACACAAGGTTCTTTATTCCCTCACCAATCTTCTAAGATGTCTGTCTCTCCTAGCCCCTCGCTATGATAGCTTAACCCTTCTCGATTATGAAAAGCCAATACTTGAGCTCGCCTGGGATTTTCTACATGGTACCTCGAGAAGCCTTTTCCACAAACACCACAGGTGTATGGTTTGGTGATGCCACCTTCATGAGACCTCACGTGATAGGTCATGCGATCCTTCCTCTTGAAGCGCTGATTGCAAATGGGACATTCAAAGGGTTTCTCATCCGAGTGGGACAGCTTGTGCCGGTTGAGGTGGTACACATCCCTGAAGGCCTTTCCGCACATCTCACAAGCATGGTTCTTCTTGACGGGTTTGCTAGGCTTCTTCACTGTCTGAGTCACTGCCATGGCAGTTGCACCGGCACTACTGCTGGGGTTGGTGGCAGAGGAAGACGTAGTGACTGTTGACAAAATGCCCGCAATAGTCGAAACCAATGAAGTTCGGCTGTTGTCACCAGCGATGGTCGAGATAAGGGGCACCATTGTGGTGGGAGTTTTCTTTGGCCGTGACACTAACTTTATCCCTGTGTGGCAGGACTCATGGCGCCTCAAATGGTAGCTGTCCCTGAAAGCTTTGCTGCAGTAAGTACACACAAAGGAGGTTTTAGGTTTTTCCTTTTTAATCCCAACAATAGCATCCTTTAATGTTTCTGGTGCAGGTTGAGGTTTTTGAGTTATTGGTAAGGGCAGAATCGGCTTCTGATCAGGTGGCTCAACAGCAGAGCTCAGGAGAGGCAACAAACTGTTCTGTGCTGCCTGCTGTTGGTGATGTGAGGCTTCATGTGCCTAAAACCAAACATTCACACTTAAAAATTTTTATTAACGAGCATTTGCTTTGATTCGATGAAAACATTTACCAAATCTTAGTCCACAGTCATTCAACTAGCAAGGGTATGAGGTTATAATTCCACAAACAATTTCCTGATAGGATAAACCATTGGCCCTTTAAAATACATGCGCTGTAAAGATTCTGTAGTGAGCAAGTGTAGGAAGGCATACATCACAGCAAATAATTTTTAAAATTTCCTGAGGGCAACATTTCTCATAGAAAATGCTGGTGTTTTTGTCAGGCTTTTTATTAGCATATTGCTTGAATTCTAAGTAAATGACACTTGTTATTTTTGTGATCATAATGGCTGTGATATTAGCTCTGTACCGGGAAATTTTGTATATATGCTGGGGGTGGAGGGCGGTGCTGACAAGATAGTCTGACCCCAGGTTTCGAACCATTAACACTAACCTTGCATGTGGTTACATTTAAAAACCCTTTCGAAAGCTAAACTGCAGCCATAGTGAGCCAGGAAGAGATGAGACATCTTACTTAAATAAATGTGTTTGCACTAGTTTGTCAGTACTGGAACCACCCTTATGTAACTTGTATCAAGAGCTCTTCCACTCTAGATTCAGACTGGTATGTTCAATGGGCTCTCTCACTGCACAACTAAGGTCCTCTTTGCTTTGGGGAACTAATGAAAATAAAAACATGTCCTGTCTTCAGAAGCAACTCTTTTGTCAGCGAGGAAAAGGGTTAATCAGTCACTAAGAACTGGAATCTGGCAATCTGAGGCAACAACTGCAGGTTTCTCTTTTTTAAAACAGAACTGATAAATGGTGGATGACCCTAAACTGCAGCATCAGTGTAAGCAGAGTGCTAGAGATTTCTCTAATGCTCCCACAGGCATTACTCTATCCACCTGCAACTTCTGCTACCAAGACTGTTCCACCTTGTATTGGTATTGAATACTACCATTTGTTCCAAAAAGTATAAATTTACACTGGTATAACCAAACCAATTTGAAACCAGTTTAGATGGACACATTTGCACTACTTGAGGCTATGCTTAAAACAGCTTAGCTTAGTATCACATTAAACTAAGTTGGTTTAAGGGGGATTTAAACATGCTGGTATTAGAGCTCTGCACCAACATACTGGACCAATTTTAAAATCAGTTCAGCCACCTTGGTGCGACCAAGGAAGCCTGTGGCATGAAGGGGAGTGTATGGAAACCTATACTTCAGTTAGTGTCACATCTCTCCAAAATTCTTTTTCTGTGTTTTCCTTTAGCAAATGACATGTAATTCATTTAACAGTCTTCCCACATTCGGGACTCTGCAGGCTTCCTCTGTACTGATTTGGAGTCTACAAGAGTCTGCCAGCTCTTACTTTTTAATCAGGATCCACAGTATTCTGCATATTCAAATTAAAATTCTTCCCATTTCACCCAATAGTCAAGCGCTTAAAACTCTTTTGAGACTTCAATCTTTACAGAAGCACACTTTGTGACTTCCTTTTTCGGTGGCATCCAAGCCCCAGTTCTTTTGCTTCTACAGCACACAAACAACCAAAGACAGTGACTACACCACTCAGCATCTGCAAGAAAGGGTTTTTAGGACTTCAGTGCAAGTCTTCCTTCCCTCTGGATGCTTGTATGCTGGCTACAGCATCCCCTGTTCAAGCCCTGCACCTGCCTGGCCAGTGGTCTCTTGCAGGGGTGCAGGCTATTCTTTGGGCACAGGTGAATGATATACTCTTCTAAGCCCTTTGATGGGAGAATGGGTCAGGCTCTTTCCTCTGACATTACTTGTAGCTTACTAGTAACAGATAGGGTGCTTTGTTCACTTCCCTGTGCTTCAGGTCTATTCCAAAACTTTGGAGTTAATAGCCAGGTTGAATGCTGCCCTGTTAAGTGTGGCTATATTAAGGAGAAGCCCTTCAGGTGTATTCTTAAGAACCAGAGGGAGGGTGCTTTGGCAGGTGATACAAACACGGAGCCCGGGTGCTCTAACTTAGCAGACGGGACAGGCTCATCTTTTCCAGACAGTTTTTACCTATGTGACCTCCCAGTATTTTCCTTCCTGGACTTCCAAGTTTTATGAAGTTGGTCCTGGTTTGTAAGAACACCGAGATGCTGCACTGGATACAACGTAAGGTAAGAACACAAGCTCCAGCAAGTTTCACATACTGAATAAACAGTAAATTTTTATTATTTTTTTCCAGCTGCCTTGGCCCAAGGAAAAAAAAAAAAAGAGCCACACACTTGTTCAGGAGCACCAGCAGAAACTTAATTAAGAGCTTTGTATTCAAAGCCTTACCCTTTTCCAGCTACGCCAGAGTGAATGCGTCTTCATACAGGAGTACAAATGGTTAACATCCTAAGATAGCTCAAGATATACAATTTCAAAGGCAGACAGAGCAGATCGGATAATAGGGAGTCCAAATCCTTTGGACAAGGTTCAAACTTATGCAGTTTATGGACATATTTAAGCCTTAAAGATCCATTAGCACACCAAGATAATAATACACTTATTCCTATCAAACTGATATAGATGTCTCACATGAAACAACAGATTCATGAGGCTTTGTGTTATGAAGCCACTGCTTATAGAAGGCTGCTTATCTTCATTCCCAGATACTCCAGTGTTATTACCCATACCCTCTTTTTAACAAAACCTTTCAGCAACAAGCGATGTGTTTCAGTTTCCAAGGATTCCCTGCACTAGAGCCTTTCAAAGAAGGATCAGGCTGTCTTTTTCTAGCCTTGCCATTAGAGTGAAACAGCACCTGCTGCCTGCCTTTTGCAAGTCATTTTCCTCCAGTTGTAGGGCACTGTTTGACTTGACCTAGCCTTAATGTCAAGTCAACATTTTTGCGATGTTTTGAACACTTGGAAAAAGGCTTCCAGGAAAAGTATCAGAGTAAAACTTTCTTTCCATGGGGATAGCAACCAAAATACAAACAGTATTTTCAGGACCCACACTGGTAGGAAGCCGCATTGTGAACTTCCAGCGCCAGAGGCTAAGAGATTTTTTGCCTTAATGTCAGAGCAACAAATTAGCATGAGTCATATTTGAATGCTCTGTCTGATGGATGATTTCTCTTTGCACTATGATACAACTTTCACTTTCCAGGCAGGTACTAAAAGCAGTTTTCAAAATATACATGGATACTAAGAAAAGAAAAGGAAGGAAGGAAAAAAAATGAACAAGAACTGCTCACTGTAGAATCCATTTTACTTTAAAAAAAAAAAAAAATACGCATCAAGGTGATAACTACACATGGTAGAATACCTTTGTTTGGAAAGGGTAACAGTCCTGATGCTCATGTAATGGCCATTCAGACTAAAATTAAATAACTGAATTAGCTTCCACAAAGAACAAGTGGCTGAAAATGAGTTACCCACAGAGTATTAAATATTCTCTTTCAAGAAAAAATATCCTCCATAGATATTGCAGTTGAAGGCCAGAGAGAAAATAGGCAACATCTACCCAGCCAACTGTATCTGGCTATTTCACAGTTACATAAGAGAGACAGATGAGGCCTTGTAAAATGACTATTAGATTACTAGTGTTCCAGAGATCTAATATTTTTTGCAGGGGAAAGGTGGACTAGAATAAGCACTTTTCTCTCCAATTGCTTTGCAAGCTAACATACAGTAGGAGAGCAGTATTCAACATCATTTGTTTTCTCAAAATGACTCAAGAGGCCTGCTAAGTATTCATAATGAGGTTTTAGAGCTTTATTATTTGGAACGATTGGACAAAGAGGGAATTTCCACATCACATCTTTACAACGATCCTGCCTAGTTGCACACAATTCATTAAATTTAAGGCGGCAAATTGTTAGCTCGTTAATTAAAAGCAACAATACCTACAACCAGACTAAAACCAAAGCGGAAGACATCAGTATTTCAAAGTCCAGTACACTTGGGGGGCGGGGGGAAAGGAAAAAAAAAAAAGCAAGCAACTGACTTAACAAAACGCTTAAAAGTATCACTGGCTAACTATTTGTGAGAAGGAAAAGCATCAAATAAATGTTAAGATCCTAATTTAAGAATAAGCCCTCAGAAATATTTTTCAGGGGAGCGCAGGAGATAGAATAACCCTGCAAACTCAAAGGGAGATGGTTCTGGAGTAAGGAGATTAACTTCTTAGTGTAAAGTTTCCCCATGTTCAAATCACAACTGCCCACTGGAGCAAGAAATAATTTCTAAAACCTCTGCCAAGCTCCGGGGCTCATCGCAGACACAAATTACAGCCTGGTGCAGTTTGGTGCGCTTCCCTACGGGGCCAAGCGGCAAGGGCAGAGTAAGTTTGCACCTAGGCTGGGGCTGGGCAGCGCTCGCCACTGAGGGAACATTCTGAGCATGTTTTCGAAGGCAGGACACTCGAGCAAGTGACTCATCTCTTCGTACTTGCAAGAGAATCATTTTTCCTTTAGAAAAGGAACGCTGCGAGCTCCCTGCAGACGCGCTCATTCAATTCAGGTTCTCTGACAAATGTCACGTTTCTTTTTTGAAAAGAAAAAAAAAAAAAGAATCAAAACAGCAGCAAGGAAGCCTCCCGGGTGGGTAATTTGCAAAGAGGATCATTTTACCTCGCGGAAGGTGTGTGGCAATTTTTTAAGGGGGGGGGGGGCTGCTGCTGCTGCTGCTGTTACATTACATTACATATGTCGCATTTGGGAAGGTGTAAAAGAGAAAAGAAAAGAGAGCAAACAGGGAAGAGCTGCCCCGAGGGGGAGGGGGTGCCCGTGGCATTTTCTTTGCCCTCAGTTTTTAACTTTCACACTGTCGCAGAGCTGGGGGGAGGGGGGGGCAGGCAAAAAAATAAAAGAAAAAAAGCGAGCCCCCGGAGCCATCCTCCCTGGCCCAAACACCCCCACCTCCAACCCCATTTTAAATGAAAACAAGCTCCCGTCACCCGGCCGCCAGCCCGCCCGGCTGCTCCGAGAGGGATTAATGTCTTCTTCCCTGCACAGCCGGCTTTTTTTTCTCCTCGTTTGATTATTTTATTTTTGGCTCCGGCTTTTTTCCTTCTAACAGGGGGGGATTAAAATAATAACAGTCATCATAATAATCCCTTATTATTTCAAGGGGGGTGCAGAAGACGAAACAAAACCTGAGAAAATTAATTGGGAGGGGGGAGCACTAAAATGAGGCAAAGGAAAAAAAAATTAGAAAATCATCATCTGGGGGAAAAAAATAAGTGAGAAAAAAAAACATAAAACCTGGAGGGAATTATGATGGGGGGGAAAAAGTGAGGGAAAGACAAAATCTGAGATTATGATCTGGGGGTCATTTGGGGTGGTAAAAAAAAAAGTGAGGTCAAGAGAAAGCCTGAGGAGAAAATTATCATCACTTGGGGGGAAAATGTTAGGGAAAGTTGGAAAAAAAACAACCAAGACATAGGAGAAAATTATGATCTGGGGTCATTTGGGGGGAAAAAAGCGAGGGAAAGAGATAATCTGAAGAAAAAATTATGACCTGAGGGGGGTCATTGGGGGGGCCGTTTGATCATTGGGGGGAATGAAGGAGAGAATCTGAGGAGAAAAATTATTATGGGGGGGGGGGAGAAAACCTGAGAAGAAAATTTTGATCATTTGGGGGGGAAGAAATGCGGGAGGACGGGGAGAGCCCCGCGGGGTGCTACGGGCCGTGTGCGGGCTCCAGCGGCGGCGGCGCGGGGCGCCCTCCCCTCCGCCCCCTCCCCTGGCC
>NW_017729012.1:4739146-4739569 GCF_001723915.1 Gavialis gangeticus
CCCCCGCCGCCGCGCGCCACGCACCGCCCCCCCCCCGCCCGCCGATGGGCGCGTCCCGCCCGGGAGATGGCTCAGAAGATGGAGGCGCCGGAGCGCCGCGCCGGGACGGCCCCGACACACCGACCGACCGACACACCGGGACCGCGACACGCGTGGGACACCCGCACCGCACCGCGCGCACACCCGCGGGCCACCTACACAAGCTTACTTTTACACACGCTCTTTTATATAGACTTACGCACCAACACACACGCTTGAACACCACACAGATGCACATGAACTCCACACACTTACACACGCACGTGCACTTAAGGCATCCCCACACATATACACACACACACACACACACACACACACACACAGAAGTACGTGAACACCATACACTTAGACACACAGAGCACTTAGACACACACACAGTTGGAG
>NW_017729012.1:4740300-4745897 GCF_001723915.1 Gavialis gangeticus
CACACACACACACACACACACACTTGAACACCACCTGCGCGCGCGCGCACACAGCCCCCCACACACACCACACACTTATACACACACGTATTTAAACGCCCCAAACACAACCACCACACACACACACGCACTTAAACCCCCTCACAAACACCACATGCACATGAACGCCAAACACTTATACACACACATACTTAAATCCCCCCCACACACAGGCCCCCCCATTCCTGCACTTAGACACACCCCCATGCACACACACTTGGAGCCATTGCCCCCCACACACTTGGAGGCCCCCCTCATACTCACACATCCAGACTTCAGCAACTTTCAGCCCATCCCAAGCTCCCTCCCAAGAGCTGCAGCACCCGGCTGCTTCTGGAAGTTGTGCGCTGGAGGCCCCACGGCCCACAAGACCCGCAGGCAACCAGCAGCATGGGGAGGGAGGGGGAGGGCTCAGCAGGGGGAGGGGGCCGGCAGAAACGCTTTGGGCATCTGCCTCCTCACAGCCTCCCCATGGGTCGGGCGGCATTCAGCAGCACGCGTGTTGCCACCGCTGGACACGGTAAAAGTAAATAGTGACCCTTGCAGTTCCATTCACTTTTGACTGCTTCATCACCACCCAAGGCTCTCTGCCACAGACCAAGTACCCAAGCTTTAGTTGGAGGGTCATCTTTTATTCTGTGCACTTAACACCCCCAAATCCCACAAGCCAGCATCCTTCTGAGCCGGTGTTTCAGCCAGGAACCTGCAAACGGTTGCAATCCTGATACACCGGCAGAGGAGGTGTTGCCGCCAACGCAATATTATGGGCCGCGTTGCTTGCCACCTCCTCTGACGTATATTTTCCCTTATGCGCTACAGCACCTAACTTACCAGGCTAATTTATATGCAGAGCATTTCTGCTGCATCCTCTAGGTGCAAATTAAGGCCCTGGTCCCACAAACAGCTAAGTACAGGCGCTTAATTTTAATTACATGTTTGCTCACATTAAACACGTTCTTAAGCATTAGCTGGATCGAGGCCCGAACATTGCATTGCACTTACCGAGAAGGACTCGCCTCTCTGCTGTCGCTTGCTTCGGCTGCTAGGTTTTCCTCCTTTGAACAACGGCAGGAAAAGGGGACAGTGGGCACCATGTTACGGCCGTTCTTGTAAACTGGGAAAGGTTTTTCCCTTCTAGTGCAGGAACCACCTCCAATACAGTTGTGAAGCCGTATGCTGCAGCCCGTAAGTGGATTTTTTCTTCAATGCTTACCCATTGGACAGAGCACTTCATAGGAAAGGGCCGTTTTCTTCAGAGAACTAGAGGAGGTGGTGATTGGCTTACAAGATGCTCCTATTTTCAGGCTCTATTCAATCCTCTTCACCCAAGCCAAGGACCCATTGAATTGGATCCTGCAATCACTGGTTTCTTGCATTCAGGCAAAGGCACAAATAACTTTGCTGACATTTTGGGGTGGGGAGTGGGGCGTGTAAGAGATGTGAGCTACCACGGACTTCTTTGGGAGCGCAGCCTCAGCATGCAGGGCTGGATCGGACATCCTATATTAAGTCTCCCATGCTACTTTCTGCCCAGACGGTCAAGATCTGCTTTTGCTAATAATGATCAAGTTACTGGTATATAACTTTACACTAACTAGACCTATTTCCCTGAGAGGCAATTGCAATACAAACAATGAAGCATTTGTAAAGGGAAGAGCATCAGGTGAGAAAGGGACACCTCTGCAAATTGATTTGTGGGGCCTTAGGCTGGTCACCAAGATGCTGCCCTGTGCTGTTTCTCCACCCTGGCAGTGCTTCCCCTCTGCCCGGGCACATTGCAGATGCAGACCCTGCTCTGAAAAACAGCTGCTCCAGCCATTTTATCATGAATCTAATGCTTTATTTCTTAAAAGCCCCAACTCCTGGAGTCAAGTGATGAGATTAACTTCTGCTTTCACTAAATCCACACAGACCTTGTGCATGTGGAGAGGCAGCTTGAAAGCAGGAACCTTCAAAGGCTCAAACCACGCACAGCAAGTAAAGAAATTATGGGTTTTTGGTTTTTAAAATACGAATTTTTAAAGCCAGCCACATATTTTCAGGACTGATTGGGGCGGCTGAATACCAAGAGTTGCCAGTTCTGTAAGTCTCTCTCATCCTCAAATACAACTGCTAGAGGCAAAGTATTTTCCTTTGCTCTATCCACATGATGCATTTTAAAAAAAGATACAAGGTGCTGAAGAACAGACCCCATTAGGGACTCTTCCAGTGCGGCACTTTACCTCGGGGAAGCCGGCCACTTGATCTTCTCTGGCTACTGTACAGAACACCATTACCGCTGCATCTGTGTGGGCGTTTTAAATAGTGCCAGCAAAGAGGCCTATTTTTAACTAATCCCAGACCAAAGGTGAGGCAGCACGAGCCTAGAACATCACAATTCTGTCCATCAGCACGCCGGCCACGCTGAACTATTCGGAGGCAGGGAAAAGGATGGATTAAGGGAGCCGTGGGTGGAGTTGAGCACCCCCGACCATCTTGCACAGCAAATGCCTATTTAGACTCAGCATCTGAGTGCCAGAAATGTGCTGTCCCAGAGGGAAAGGCGCCCTTCAGGGACAGGAAGGACCTTTGGACAGCGCCTTTGTGCTGCTTTCCCCAGATACCCGAGCACCCTGCTCCTCTCCTGCCCTCACCTGCCATCTGTTGGCGCAGCCTAGCCGGGGCCAGGCAACAACCTGGCTGCCCTGATGCTGCCGAAGGTGAGCTTGCTTCTCTGCCCAGGACTTCGCCCATGCTCAGCCCTTTGCAGGGGGTTGGCTTTGGTGGGGATGGGCTGGCCTCAGGTTCCCAGGGCTGCCCAGCCAAGGGGCAGAGTGTACAGCACAAAGGTACTGATCACTCCGTACCCACCGCAGCCAAAGCATGGAGGGGAAGTGGCCGAGCGAGCTGCTTGCAGAGACGCTGGTGCCATCTGCTAGGGATGCAATCACCCAGGTAGGCAGGGCAGGCGCCATGCAGCGGGCCTGGGCAACCCAGGACAATGGACTGGATGTGTATCCGCAGCCTGATTTGCCTAGCATGCACCCCAGGACCCCAGCTAAGGCTTTTCCCTGCTGAGGTTCAATGTCTGTTTCTAAGGAGAATAGTTTGGGATCTTATTAAATCAACTGACTTCCCCAGTATCAGTCCAGGGATTGCTCTTCACCAGCTCTGCAGACAGGTTTCCCAGGAATCTCAGCCCTGCTTTATATATAAAGACCTCAGAAAGGATCTTACTGGGATGAGCATGAAGGATCGGGCCCTGTGCTGCCTCTGCCCAGGCCCTTGTGTGCCCGGAGCAAGCCCTGCCCAACCAATGCAGCAGTCAGGGCCATGCTACCCAACCCATGCAGCTCCTCATGGCTTGGGAAATTTGGCAACAAGGGAGCAGTAATTAACACTCCCCCACAGGCAAATTTTCCAACCTGTGGGGAGGCCCCAGGGGTCAGATCTGGCCTGCAGTTTGAGGATTGAGCACCCCTAGTGTATTGAGATCTGTACAAAGCAGACCAGTAATCAGTGCTAACTCAGCCTCAGGGGTTTTATTTCACCCAAGGGCAATGGACACAGGGTTGGTGGACTCACGGATTTATCATCAGACTAGAGCTGGTCACCTCTTAGTTTAGTCCACAATCCTATCTATTACAGATTTTAAGTTTTTATATTGATGCTCTGAGGGTGTGGGAAAGGATTTTGCCCTACTGAAAAGCTTCCATCCAGTCATCCGTAGGTTCTTCCCTGGTATTGTGTGGAACAGGATCAATTCCCAGCACCTTGGTCTGAACAATGTACTATATGTTGAGCCTATTACTTTTTTATCTATATATTATGGTACCTCCTTCACATGTACACCCAGTCTTAAAAGAAATGTCCCTCCCAGAAGAGGGAAGAAAGGTGCCCTGCAATTATACTGTCACCTGGTGCTGCAATAATTCTTGCTTCTTAAGTCTGCCTTGAAAAGAAGCTGCGAAACTGAATAACTTGTGCACTGGTTTGGTGTGTGCGTGTAGGCACGCACACATGCACAGTGGATAAAATCATGAGCTTTTAAAAGCAAAGACCTGAAATCAAGGTTGACAGTAGGTAAACAAGTGATTCTGGAGCTTTTATGGAGGTCAATCAATCAATTACCTCTCCATGTCAGACAGTTCATCACTACCTGGCTTTTCATAAATCACCCATTTCTGCTCAAAAATGGCCTAAGAGTAGACCTGCTAGGATCTCACATATCAGGATCAAAATGAATCAGCTGGTCATGGCAGGCTTTCAGTCCGCTCCTTGGATCAGTGCAACTATAAGGAGAGAAGGGAGGAAAAATAGATTAAACAAGAAGCAAGGGGGAGAACCGATCATGTCGAGCTGCATGTCTAGTTGCAGGGATCAATATTAGGCCTTGCCCCGTTTAACATCTTCATAAGCCATGTGGAAGAGAGGGCAAGCAGCATGATTATTACATTGGAAGGTAATTTACAGTGTCATCTGAAGCCATTAGCCTACACAGATGCATTTTACATGCTTTTTTTTTTTTTTTTAAACAACTGTTTAGGCAATAGATTTGCTGTTTTCTCATGCTTTACAGCCTTGCCCAAAGAGAACCACATTCAGGTGCGTGATATTAAAGACAAAGGAAACAACCCCAGAACTGTCTCCTTAGTTTTTCTCCCAGTGAGGAAAACTTGCTCCAACATCCCAGTTTCTTTGACTGTTCAGCAAACTGGATATTCCCTAACACACAGAATAACCAAGACAAACCCACCTGTTACAGCCTGCAAAAGGCAGGATATGCAGACTGAGCATAGTACAGTAATGGGAGACAGCAGTGACAGAGCTCCATCTTAATAAGCTGTTAACTGAGTGGACAAAAATTGAAAGTATTAGGTCTTTAGGGGACAGTGCAAGAACTGAGCTTTGGAAATAAGCTCAATATTTCTAATAACACCTCTTAAAGCATGCAAACATTCAGCTCTGTGTTTGCTGGGGGGGGGGTTCAAGCAGATGATTGGAGCTGTAAGGTTGTCTTAATCATAGACTGAAATAAAACTGAGGCGTTTTTGTGATTTAGGATTACTTATACATAGGACAAGCCTCCAGGGACTTCTGCATTCCCTAATTAAAGCTTCCAAAAAAGCTATTTACACTGGTTTCTTTAAGGTGCTACACTATAATCAGAGAGGTAGAAGGAAAGGAGAGATTTAAACCAAACTGGAAAGGGGGAATCAGTGTGAGAAACCCTAAACATAGCTCTTTGTTGTCAAATACTTCACCTAGTGCTTAACTTCTCAAGCAGCTACTGACATGCAAAATTTGAGAGGGGCAAGCCTGGTTCTGCTATTCAGGGTGACTTGGAATGACAAATTACTGACACCTTGTTAGCACTGATCACCATCTTCCTCTCTCCCATTCAGAGGCATTAGGATTAGGGTCACACATCATAATGGAGGCCAGCAGGAGAGATTTTGCAAAACCTCACTGATCATTTGGGGTTTTGTTTTGGGTTGTGGGGGGGGGGGCCTGTTTGATTTAGAGATTTGGCCACTTCAGCAGCAGCTGAATCTCCTAATCAGATTTGGCCAAATTGT
>NW_017729012.1:4750897-4751475 GCF_001723915.1 Gavialis gangeticus
AGGGTCACACATCATAATGGAGGCCAGCAGGAGAGATTTTGCAAAACCTCACTGATCATTTGGGGTTTTGTTTTGGGTTGTGGGGGGGGGGGGGGTTAATAAAGCCAAATTTGGCTCCTCCACCCCAGTGCACAACACTCTTACCTTAAAGCCAGCATTAGCCAAACTGCACATAAAAACCTCTTAAGGTTTCTTTCTGCTCTTTATCGCAAAGGTCAGGAAAAAAGAAAAAAAAGACCAGCCCATTAGGGCTTGTTTTCAGGGCCTCTCAAGTCCCTTCCACATGCAAAGAATGTGTAACTTGCGTTATGCAGCCCGAGTTAGTGCAACCCAGTAATTTCTACTGCAGGTAGAGCACTGCCTCGCAGAAGCACGACTACCTCAAGAAGAGACGAGCCCTTAATGAAAGGTCAGCTCCGAGGCAGAAAAACAGAACAGGCAGCTGAATGCATTTATCACCTGGGTATTTCCAAAGCAGCTTGGGATGTTGCCACTGTATCCCAGGCTCCACTCCTCATGGGTCATTATCCTTATATTGCATTTGCATTGGGACAGGCACTGGGTCGGGGGGGGGGGGG
>NW_017729012.1:4751636-4762471 GCF_001723915.1 Gavialis gangeticus
GGGGGAGGGGGGGCAGTGCCTATTATAACTGAGCCTCTCTCCTGACAAGGCCTTATAAAGATCCAATATTTCATCCCTTGAGCAGCACCAAAGGCCAGCAGTGGTTCACATCTGGATGCTATTTAACCCCTAGAGTTTAATGGATTAGAACAAATGGGTCTGGCTTTCCCCCCTAGCCTCAAGCTTTTCTTCTTTTAGCGTTCAGTAGTTGAGGAGGGGTTTTTAGAGCTATCGGAAGATGTTACCCTATTTTCCGCGAGACAAACATATCGAGCATCAAAACTGGGACTCAGACAGCTTGGCACAGGCTGCCTTCCTGACACTCCTGTTTGGCAGAGGTGACCCACAAAAGGAAAAGAAAGGGTTTAGGCTCCTCTTTCTTGGGGAGAAAAGAGGGGAGGGAGCAGAGTTTCCTCCTGTATTATAAGCTATCCTGGACTGCTGGAGAACTGGCAGGGTGAGGACATCAGAAATATTAGGAAAGCAAAACCTGATTGTTGAGAGAAGCAAGGTCCTACTATTCACACTACTTGGGAGCCTTTCTTCTTGTGGTTTCTGATTGTTCACACCTGTTGGCAGAGCCCTTCGAAGAGCTCTCTTTGTTGAGCTCACCACACTTTTTCAACTAAGGATGAAGAAAGCAATCAATCCACAGCACTGAGTCATCCAAGAAATCCTGACAAACAAAAGAACCTCAGGCTTGTTCCTGCTGTTTCCAAATAAGCAGGAAGGAACCTCTTGAGAAAGGCAGGTGAAGCTTTCCTTGTAGGGCATAAAAGAGCAAAATAAGGGGCATAAACTTACTCTATTCCCTTAGCTGCCAGGGCTAAAGCTCTGCAAGGTGAGGCATTAAGGAAAGCATCCACAAAGCCCTCTCCTACTATCACAGACTGGGAATCTCATAGTAGCTGCAGAGAGAAAATGCTGTTTGAGAAGCATGAACCCAAGCTGGGGGGAATCCTGCAGGGGAAAGGGAGCTTGTGGGAGCTCTATTTATAACAGGAGTGTCTGTATCCACCCTATAGGAGGCCCATTACCCGGAGCACCCCTGGAACTAATTAAAAAAAAATGTAGGTGTTATTTAAAACATTACAGTATAATCCCCAATGCAAAGCAAATGCAATGGCTGGGTTTGTAAACTTCATATGGTGATGAGAACGGTTCTTCTTTGACCAAACCCAGGGTGGCTTGGATTACACCGTATTTCATATAGACACCCTTCTCCTTTAGTACCGTGGTTTGAACTGTGATGACAGCCACAAATGCTAATCTGCTTTTCCTCCATATGTGATGTGTAAGGTAAAGTTTCCACTGTGACCCACCCTCCACGTTCAGAGCCAGTTCTTCTCCTTTCCTTCCTTTTTTTAAAAGAAGACCGCCTTCCTGCCTGTAGCTCAGGAGTTTTTGCCAACAGTAGAAGAAGCAGAAATACCACCAAGGGCCGTACTGTGGCACATCCTCTGCTCTGTAATAAAGGAGCTCGAGTGGATCAAAGGCAACATTACGCAATTGCACGGTGGAATAAATAAGTCTCACCACTGATCCTGATAACTCTTTGAATCTCTTCTTTTCATAGGCAGCTGAGACTACAGAGGCGGTTGCCTCTCCCATGAGGCATTGTTGTTAGCAATGCACCATGGATTAAATCAGTGGAACTCAAGCTTGTTAGACTCAAGATGCCCCTCGGAAAATTTCAGCTCTTAGCTTTCACTGATTTTTTTAACTAGGGAAAAAAAATAGAGCAATTCTTCAGTTGCAAAGAACTCAGAGAGCCTGCAGCAGGCCGAAATGGTTTCGACACGCTAGATTCCTGTTGGAAATCTCTGGGTTTATCTTGGGAACCATGTGTAAATGTTTGCACACCCCGCAGCGCTGATATTGCTCAGCACCCTAAAAGGATTTCATGGCATCTCAGGATGCTGCAGGACACCAGTTGAGAATCACCCGATTCATTTTGGGAGATGTCTAGAGGCCTTTTCCAAACATAGCTCCCAATTCCACCAGTTCAGCTGAACCAGTGTTAAAGCAGGGAACAGCTGCAGTGTATGCAAGACTTTGGGGAACACATTTATTCCCCTCTCACTGTTTTAATTGAACTGGTGGCGTAAGGAGATCTGGCAGTCACCTTGCCTACATTGGGGCTTCTTTTGGCCCACAGGAACCAATGTTTAACTAGCTTGGGAGGTGAGACACATGCATGCAAGCCCTTGATTCAGGGCAGGGTCTCTGCACATCCTAATCACGTGCCTGTTCTGCAGTGGGTACAAAACCTCAAAGGTGGAGGCGTTTTTTTGGCAAAACCCAGTTGTTTTCCACCCATCTCTTCTCAGCACTGCACACGCTCAGCCCTTGTAAGGGGACCGGAGTCCCTTCTTCTCTGTATTGCCTCTGATGTCTATGTTTTGGCCAGCCTGTCCAAAGATCAGGGACTTGAGTTTGCTTCCCAAACCCAGGCTCTCACAGGTGGACGTTCGTGCGCTGCGAAAACCCTAACACTGAGGGTTGCAAGATGTTATCAGGAACTGCACCTTTGTGAAGGAAGCACACACGTACCACTCATTCTTTTCTTGTAGTGAGCTTGTCCTGGAGGACATAGCAAGGTCAGGAAGAAGGGGTAAGAGTTGAGTCTTATTGTGTTTTCCTTGCATTGTCCCTTTCAGGCCAAAGCCCTCGTGTTCAGCACTGCAGGGTTCACTTTGCTTCTGGCAGTTTTGCAGCACTGGGGACTCCCTTTTCTCTGCCATGAGGAGCCAGAGGCCTTCTTGGTTCCTCTCCCTGCACAGGACTGGGCTGGATCAAGTCAGAGGCAGAGCAAGTTCACGCTCTGCATGCATCTACTGAGGGCCATTGCTAAGATCCACCCTGGATGTGATTCTAGACAATTATTATAATAAATAACTGTTGGTTCAACCCAGGAGCATCCAGAGTGGTGTTGTCGGCTTCTTGGGACTCTCATGCGGAAAGGCTACCCTATTACCTGGAAGCCAACAAAGTGGAAAACCCAGAACAGAAGCACGTGATCCTCCTGACAGTCTGTGGTGCCAAAACTTTTGCCATTGTTCGTTCCCTCCCAGCACCTGCCTTACCAAACACGAAGTCTTATGCTGAACTAAGTGCCCTGCTAAAGGCACATTTTTGCCTCAGGCCATCTGTTGCCCTGCAGCGATTTCATTTTTTTAAACGGGACCAAAAGGCCCATGAAGGCATAGCAGATTACCTGGCTGAGCTTCGTCACCTTGCCGAGTTTTGTGAGTTCGGTGATCTCCTGGATGGCCTGCTTTGCGACCGTCTCAAGATGAAGCAATTCAGCGTTGCCGGCTCTCTCAACCAAACTGGACCTTGGCTACTGCATAAGAAAAAGCCTTGGCAGCTGAAGCAGCATCCCATAATGTGAGAGAAATTCGCCAGGCATTCCCCAGCAATGTCCACTTACTACAAAATGATCAAGAATCAGATCATCACCAGCAAATCCAGTGGATTATACCCTCACCAACAGCACCACGTAAGCCAATTAATACACAGACACGTTTGAGTTGTGGCAGCCAACACAGACAAAGGGAGTGCAGGTTTAGGAAGGTGGAGTGTCATGCCTGCAAGAAGAAGGGCCACATAGAGAGGGTTTGCCACTCGAAGGCCAGTTCTGGGAGACTAAAGACTGTGGCAAATGTCTTCCCTCCCAAACCACTCACGGAGTAGAGTCCTCCCCAGAACTTGAGGTCTAAAACCTATATTTGATTCAAAATGTTGGTGTTGTTGAAAATCAAGGGTCTGAGATGATTGCAACGGTAGTAATAAATGGAAAGAAGTGCAAAATGGAAGTGGACTTGGGTTCAGGAATATCCCTTATAGATGAAAACACATTCTTCCAGTTGTTTCGGCACCCTGTCCCCAAATTATTGAAATCTGAGTGTCGCCTGCATGACTACAATGGACAGATTGTGGAAACTTTGGATAGCTGCGGTGTAGATGTCCAGTATGGATCTGTTAGACAGCGTCTGCCCCTCATTGTCACTAAGGGTTCCTGCAAAAGTCTTCTGGGGAGCAACTGGTTCTCACCGTTGGGAATCAGTATTCAAGGAGCACACAGTCTCTGCACAGAAAGTCTGGACAGGCTTGCAAGGGAGTTTCCCCAGGTATTGTCCGAGGGATTAGGAACTTACTCGGACGTTTCAATGGATCCTGCGCTCGCCCCTATCTGCATGAAGGCTCGGCACCTGCCTTTTGCACTGTGGCCGAAAACTGATGCAGAATTAGATCGGCTTATCACACAAGGGGTCCTTGAGCTACTCCTACATACACGCTGGGTCACACCAATTGTTCCTGCTTTAAAACCTAACGGCTGTGCCCGCATCTGTGGGGATGACAACTGCACTGTTGATAAAGCGCTGAAGCAGGACCCGCACCCAGTGCCTGCCATTAACCAGTTACTGTCTGTTCTTGCAGGAGGGAAGGTTTTTGCCAAACTTGACCTTGCCCAAGCGTATCAGCAATTGATAGGGGATGACAAGGCCACTGAGGCCCAAACAATAATTACACACTGGGGAGCACTCAAGCACCTCCAGTTTGGATTTTCTGCAGCACCAGGACTTTTCCAGCAGCTCATGGAGAAAATGCCAGCAGCACTTCCCAGGGTTGTTCCATACTTTGATGATGTGTTGATCATGGGGCCATCTAGAGAGAAACTCACTGAAAGACTCAGAGAAGTTTTACAGAGATTCGATAAAGCAGGTTTCAGAGTAAAAAGAGAAATGTCAACTGGGAGTTTCCAGTATCAACTTTCTGGGATATCAAATTGATGCTTCTGGCATTCACCCAGTTGAAGACACGGTACAAGCAATACATGATGGCCCTATACCAAAATGCAGACAGGATCTTCAAGCATTCCTAGGACTTCTCAGTTTTTATCACATCTTCTTGAAAGGCAAAGCCACCATAGCAGAGCCCCTGCATCGCTTAGTGGATACAGGAGCTCAGTGGAAGTGGACTTGCCAGCACAACAAAGCCTTCCAGGGTGTCAAGAAGTTGCCGACATCAGACTCTGTCCTTGTTCACTATGAAGAGCAGAAGCCACTGTCCATTACTTGTGGTGCCTCGCCGTTTGGGTGTCGGTGCCGTCCTCAGTCACACACTTTTTAGTCAAGAACAATGACTTCAGCCGAGAGGAACTACGCGCAGATTGATAAAGAAGCATTGGCAATCATTGCAGGAGTTTAAAAATGTCACAATTACGTCTATGGCCGCAAATTTGAAATCTGAATGGGCCACCAACCCCTTCTTGGAATTTTTATTACAGACAAACTAACTCCTCCCATTTTGTCTCCCCGTATGCAACGCTGGAGCGTTATGCTAAACGCGTATGACTATACACTTGTGTACAAACCTGGGAAAACGGTTGCAAATGCCGATGCATTGAGCCGCCTACCACTACAAATACCCGATTGTGCTACTCCTCCGAGAGCACAAGTCCTCATGCTGAAATCCATACCAGAAGTCCCCCTTCGGGCTGATCAGATAGCAAGGATGACTGCAAAAGACCCTAGCCTTGCCCATGTCCTCAACTGGGCGTGGAAGGGCTGGCCTGCAGGCAAACTGGCTGAGGAATTCAGGCATTTTCATCACGTCAGCATGAGCTGTCTGCCCACAAGGTTTGCCTCTTGTGCGGAAATCATGTTGTAATTCCAGAAGCAGGGCACCAAATCATACTGACAACGCTGCATGCAGCACACCCAGGCATCATGAGGATGAAAGCGCTAGCTAGAAGTTATGTATGGTGGCCAGGTATGGACAACGACATAAAAAAGGTCGTGAAGGAGTGCAGCATTTGTCAAGCAACCCGTCATGATCCACTGAAGGCACCAGTATTCCCCTGGGAAATGACAAAGGAAACCTGGTCATGCATCTACATTGATTTTGCTGGCCCTTTCCAAGGTAAGAACTTCTTAATCGTTGTTGACTCGTACTCAAAATGGCTTGAACTGTCCCAACTCTTACATCAGCTGCCACTATAACAGCTCTCCGTTAGCTGTTTGCATCCCAGGGGCTGCCCGACACTATCGTTTCTGATAATGGCAGTGCGCTCCCCTCAGCAGATTTCCAAGACTGCCAGCCACAACCTCATTCAAACCGTTACCATTGCACCTCGCAGGCCACAGGCCAATGGGCAAGCTGAGCGAATGGTGCAGACTGCAAAAGATGCACTGAAAAGGACTGTTGAAGGAAACTGGCCAGATTTCTCTTTGCTCAACATGTAATTCCTTGACCTACAACAGGATCCAGCCTAGCAGAGCTTCTTATGGGTCGTTGTCTCAAGACATGCCTTGACCGTGTTAACCCAGAGCCGCAGTTTAGGAAAGAAAAGGAGCTGGACTCCGCATTGGCATCTGGTACCTTACATCTTTTTGTTCCACAAGAGACCGTGTTTGCTCGGAGCGATGAGACAGGCCCACAGTGGGTTCAATCTAAAATTGTGAGCCCCACAGGACCCATATCATATCCAGTCCAGACTGATGATGGACAGATTTGGAGACATCGTGTGGACCAGCTGCGTGGGCGTTCTCCTACTGATAACCCTGCACCTGAGCAATCTCCAAGTACAAATCCACCACCGACAGACATGGATTCATTGGGGAAGTGCCTACCTGTTTCCACCAATGCAAACCCTTTGCCATCACCGTCAGAAGGAAGTGTCCCCATTGCGTCTCCAGATAGGGCCGCCATCCGCTGAACCCCTCACTGAGTCCGGCTCTATGGGAAGACCACAGTGGAAGTGGAGTCCTCCCAAATGGCTGGCTGACCATCCTGTCTAGGGGGAAGGAGTGTTGTGACTTACTGTGTTTTCCTTTTATGGTCCCTTGAAGGCCAAAGCCCTCACGTTCAGCACTGCAGGGTTCATTTGCTTGTGGCAGTTTTGCAGCACTGGGGACGCCCTTTTCTCTGCCCTGAGGAGCCAGAGGCCTTCTTGGTTCCTCTCCCTGCACAGGACTGGGCTGGGTCAAGGCAGAGGCAGAGCAAGTATCTGTTCTGCATGCATCTATTGAGGGCAATTGTTAAGATCCACCCTGGATGTGATTCCAGAGAATTATAATAATAAATACTTGTTAGCTCAACCCAGGAATGTCCAGAGTGGTGTTGCTGAACTCACAACTTTTCAGTAAAAACTGCTGATCTTGTCAGATCCGGCCCAGGAGTTGAATAGCTGCTTGTTTCTGCTGAATGATCAGCCAGGAATTAGTTAACTGATCAGCAGAGGAAACCATTATGTTGTGCGTGTGGGCAGGACGGGAGCAAGGCTGATTTTTTGCACTGCTCTGATCTGAACCCCACATGGTGCTTCACAAAGGGGCGTTGGTCCCTGGCTAGCAGATGAGCAAAGTGGGCAATAGAGACTGACTTTTCCAAGGCCAGTGAGCAGGCCAGTACATAACAGCTTATGCACATTTGTTCTCGAGATCCTTCCACGACGCAGTCCTTTTAACGACGCCTGCTTGCTGAGGTGCATAGCCATGATTTCATCTCAGGAGTATGTGCTTGAAATGCTAAGAATAGAAAATGCTGTCAAATATTTTACTTTAGACCCGTCCCTTTCTGTTGATGCTCTACTCCCAGCGAGACCCAGCGTGCTTTGAATTTCACAGCTTCGTGGGACTGAAGAGCCCTCAAGTGAGTAAACACGGTGAGAACTCCTCAGATCTTGTTCGGAAAGGGCTGATTCCCCTCAGTCACTTCCCTCGCTTCCTGCCTTATCCTTTTTCTCTTTGCAATCCAGCCTCCCTGTTCCCAATTATTCAATGAAGCTTAAAGGAGCTGAGTTTTAAAATACAAGACCTGGGGATGCTGAGGGCTGCAGAATCACATCGGGGAAGGAAAACAGCTTAGTACATTTTAAGGAAAACACAAGCCGCTTGCATGTGCGGTCTCTACAGTTATGCTGGCTGCAACAAAAACATGACAAAGGCTTTCTGCTTCCATGCTCTAAAGCATCCATGTGGGGCAGGAAGAAACTACCTTATAATGCAACATTGCTATGCCAAGCAAACTCATAGGCGTATCTGGAAGTGTGCAAAGGTGCTGCACTGGCAGTGTCCAATGATGAAAACCCTGTTGAAGTGGGGTTCTTCGCTTCATCTGGAAGTGTCCGAAGGTGAAAACCCTGTTGACCAGATGAGATGCAATCCATACGGGTGGGCAGGCCCGTCTCCCGAACAGTGGAGGATGAGCAGGCTACAAAGGATCCATCTCATAGAAAAAGGTCCTAAGAGCGGCGGGCTCGATTTTATGCACGACAGCCGCTCTCTGTGCTACTATGAAACACAACTTCTGCAGTCAATCAGCCGAAGCCATCCTCCCTCCAGGGACTGAAGACATCATTTGTAGGCTGTGTCTGCTTTGCTGTGGCTCAAGGTCTCCAGGAGATCCTATTAATAACAACAACAAAAAAAAGTGTAGCCATGCCATTATCAGGAGAAAGCCGCTATTTTGGAAAGCTCTGCAGAGAGCTTTGTCTTTCCTTTATAATTAGGATGTCTGAAAGATCATTTCACTTTTCAAGAGAGGAAAATAGGATGCAGGAAATTACCAGCCAACTTGGTTGAATCGCTCTGGTGAAGCATTATCGAAAACAAAGAAGAAGCAGCAAGAAGCTACTCAGAGGAGAGGAGCTTCATTAAAAAGACTCAGTAGGGATTTCTGAAAGAGCTTCTTGACTTTTTGTTTGTCTGAAGTCGTTGGCGACAAAGTTTGAGGTATGTGTATATGTTGAGGGCAGTGGCTGCAGCAGGCAGCAGGAGGGACCAGTGAAAAGAAGGGAGGATTATTAGTGTGAATATAAGAAGGCCAGGGCTGGTCAGTCCCACGGGGTAATTGTTTCCATGATATCGCTAATTAAAACAGGAGATTTTGCATGTTTGCTGACAATATTCTTGTTGTAAAAGGGATTCAGGCTGAAGGGCAAGCCTGTTCTTCCACCTACTTGCTGTGGAATATATGACATATTAGGGCAGAAGGGCATCAGGACTCTTAGGTTGTGTAACGCACTGGCCTTCTCCTCCCAGCCTTTCTCCAGCTGTATACCGTGCTGCTCCAGCACCATCCTGCATGTGCTGATGAGGTTAGTGTTCCTTCTACAGGCTCAGCTCAGTCTTGCCTCATCAAAACGGGTTGTCTGCATTGAGATATGATATGATGAAAGACCTGTTCCTCTCTTCAAAGGCAGTTGCTACCAGCTACAGGGGATATTGCTAAAGGGGCAAATTTTCTGTGGTATTTAGGCACAGCGCACAAGTTACAAATGCCCCTGAACTAATTCCTCTCAAAGGCTGATGCTTCTGAAGGAGGGCTCATGCTGCCTGCTTTCCGTGGCAGTAATGCACCCATTCGACACGAGGAGCGGTAGTTTGAAAATGTTACGACCCCTTGCATCTGAATAAAGCTGCTTCATGGTTAGGGAGGGATGGTGCAGCCCCAGAAATCAAGCCTTGTCTCTTCTTAGGGCCTGAGTGGCTCTGTTACATCACACCTATCACAGCTCACATCCACTCTTTTTCTTTCTAGTCCACGTAGCAAGGCTGGCAAAAGGATCAAGGTTAGCCTATAGGGTCAGGACTGAGACCCACGCTCTCTTCCTTGTTCTGCCATAAATATGCCCTGGGGCCTCAAGTCACCTAAATTCTCCGTCTGCAAACCGGGGGGAACATTGTTTGCCTTGATTACAGCGTAGGGCTCTACGTGCAGGGGATTATCCCACTGATGTTCAATTCATATGCATCTGCTGTCAGCACGTCTTCTGTATTTTGATTGATACTAAGACACTCAGCTGAACTTTCAGCGGGCTATCTGGTGAATCTTTCCTGTACCCTCTGCTTGCAGGGGGATGGATGGTACAAGAGATTATACATATTACATCAAAATAACAGCCGTGGATCCTACAGCATGCCCAATAGGAGAATAGAAAGCACAGACAAGGCCCTTTACGGGTCCTGCATGTTCTACGAGTCTGTTTGTCTGTGTCTAATGAGAGAGACAAGAGGTAGAAAGCCTCCTTTGTGGAGCACATTGTGAGTTTTTTATTCTTCCTATTTCATGGTGCAGAGCAGGCTCCCCAGCAACATTGACTTCCATTGTCTGCTCTTCTCAACTCACTTTGCCACACCTGCTACAAACCCCCTTTCCTGTTTTGGGTGGAATGCTAGCTAGCCTCGCTAATCTGCTCCTGCCTTTGAAGTCCCTGTGAATCTCAGCTTTGTCCCCCTTTCGCTGCACGGCCACCTCCTCAAAAGCCTCCCAGGGCATCTTTCCCTGCAGGTTTCTTCTTCCCCCTTTTCAAACTACTGGTGACACTCAAAGGCGAGTCTTTACTCCGAGCATACATGCTTTCCTGTAATGTCAGTTTTGCTCTGTACCTCTGCGTGCAAAAACGCGATAGGGCTGGCTTCTTTCCTGCCAAACTTTGAAGCTTCTCTTTTAGCACGGGGCATGACATAATTGCCCGAGAGATGCAATTTTGTTTCCTGTTGGCTGTCAGCGGCTGCACGTGCGGGGAGCATGGTCCAGTGAACATGAGAGGGAACTGAGAGCTGGCGACTGCACCCAGCTCTGCCACTGCTGGACTGCATGCCACCATCCAAAACACAGCACGCTAGGTTTTTTTTTGCGTAGATGTAATATCTTTTATTAGACCAACTGAGTAGTTGGAAAAAAAGTTCTTAACGAGCTTTCGGGCACAATCACCCTCCTTGATGCTTCTCTTCACCTCCAAGGCACACGCATGCTAATCGTTCTTCAGAAATAGGAGCTGACGGGCCCTTAGGTACGAACTGTTCTTGTTATTTGTGGGGTCT
>NW_017729012.1:4767471-4780888 GCF_001723915.1 Gavialis gangeticus
ACGAGCTTTCGGGCACAATCACCCTCCTTGATGCTTCTCTTCACCTCCAAGGCACACGCATGCTAATCGTTCTTCAGAAATAGGAGCTGACGGGCCCTTAGGTACGAACTGTTCTTGTTATTTGTGGGGTCTCTATTCTCTCTTGTTCAGACTAGCTGCAGCCTTTTTTGCTGACTGGCTTTAGTTTCACAGTCACTTTCTTTTGCCTCCCCTTTTCCTTGCGTTATCATTATTAGTGACTCTATTTCTCTTTTTTGGTCAGAGAGAGCTATGGTCGCTAGACATCTGTTCTTGAAGAAGCACGCAGAGAGGACTTAAGGAGGCTTCTGTATGATACTATTGTTCCCAGCCAGATAACGACAACAATAACAGCAATAAAAATAACGGTAAAAATAGTAATAAACAGACATGCACAAACAATATCATTACAAACATATGTATATAATTAAATGGTTTATGATAAAGCAAGGCTACTGCTGTTAGCTCTCTTACTCACTGCACACACAAGAAGTTTCACTGTTTTCTTCCGTGTTGGGTAGGTGACACAAAGCTTGTTTTTTAAACCTGTTTTTCCTGCAGTAAGTTGTTTCTCCTCTTTTTGGAACACGTTTCCTCCTTTTCCATCCTCTTCCCCACATCCCGTTTTTGCTGGATATAACTGGAGTGAACCAACCTATTCTTTGTATACCACAGCCCAGCTGAGCGCCTCAGTGTTTTAATGCCATAAATGCCTCTGGGATAGGAGCAGTGTTTGAACACTGAGTGCATGTATTCTGAAAAAGTGCCTGTACTACATTACAAGGGTATTGGTTGTAGCCGTGTTGGTCTAAGGACACAGGCAGACAAGGTTCTTTGGGTAAATGTGGTATCTTTTATTAGACCAACTTGAATAGTTGGAAAAATTCTTCTTAGCAAGCTGTACTACATGACTGTAGACGGTGCCGCACCACTGCTGTGCCAAAGAAAACAACATGTATAGAAAACAATCTAGTTTCTGACTGCAAAAGAACTGGACTCCAGGGGTGAGATATACCGGACTTATCACTGAATTACAAACTGCATTTGCAGATCACTATTTCAGGATAAACCAGGAGAACTGATACTATAGGCGAACTACAGCTGAGAAACACAGGTATTTCCCAATCAGATGGATACAGCTACCTTGGATAAATGTGAGCATACATACAGATGTGTGCATTATATGGCATTCAAACATTGAGTTTTTTTGCAATGTCATCTATGTTACTAAAAGAGGTGGATCAGATAGTTTTAAGTGGTGACAAACAAAGGAAGGATGTTTAAAAAATGATATACGGCATCAAGTTTTCTCTACTTTTCAATTGGGACTACATTTTATCAAAAACTCTACCTCCCCCCCGACCCATATTAGCTTGTTACATTAGAAAAACGTCCGTTTTCCAGCTTGCGAAAAAATCAGCACCAGCTTGGTAACTGCCCCCAAAATATCACCAAAGTCTGAAGCACAGTGAATGGAGATGCCTTTTCAGTCCAACTGTTTAGTACTGTGGTTGCTTATTGGTATCCCCGTTACTCCGGTGATCAAATACTCGCTTGGCTGCCAGGCTCCGTTCGTTAAGATTTCAAACGCGTGCTTCTTCATTACAGCATCTGAGCTCCCCACACAAGCAACAGTCTCCTGCAAAACTAGGAGAAGCTAGACTCATCAGTCCTATTTCAGAGGGATGGTAAAAACTAAGAAGACGACACAAGAAACAAAAATAAATAAATAAAATGCACCTCCTCTCCATACACCAATGCAGCAAAAACCAAGGTCATCATTCCCTTTAAAAAAAAGAAGAAAAAAAAGCATGTTGCAGGTTAACTTCCTCATTTACCCACTAGATGTCTCTACTGCCCATTTGTTTTTTGGTTTCTATCCCTGAATTTTAACGGCCCCATTTTGTTTGTTCGTCTCTATTTACTTTTTGGAGGGATTTGGGGGGCTTTTGTTTAATCTCCAGTTTGGCATTTATGAAGAGATCCTCTCGGAAGGATCAGCGTTTGTTCATTAGTGTATCTAGCATCCTGAACAGCTAATCGTGAGCCAGTACACGGGGATTAGCGTAAAGCACGTAGACCACTGCCTACTCCCCCAGTTAATCATGTCTCCTATGTCATTAGAAAGGGGAAGTGTTCTATAGTTAGGCTGATATTCCCATTGGCCAGAAGGATCTTCAGCAAATACTAAGCAGCAAACAACTAAGCACTTCAAGAACACTGGCTGCTAGGCCATTTAGTTAATGGATAGGAAAAAAACATGCACCACCCCAATTTTATACATGAGGGAACAAATTCTGGAGTACTTCCAGGCTATGCAGCAAGTCAGAAGCAGAGCTGAGACTGGAAGCAAAATTTGCAGCTCATAATCTGAAGCTCAGAGCACCAAATGCTCTCTACCACCTTTCGGCTGGGCGCGTCTACATGAGATGCTTCCTGCGTATTAGCCTAATAACACTGCACAGTGGTGTGGTGGTTAAAAACTGTGCTAATAGCCTACTGCACAGTGTTATTCAGCTAATGCGCAGTAAGCGTCACAAAATAACTGTGCGCCGACACTACTGTGCAGCAATTCTAGTTACTGTGCATTTACTTAGTCTTTCATTAAACAAGCACTAAACTAAATGCACAGTAATTAAGGTGCATTAATGAATGTGTAGCCACACCCACTATGTCAGTGGCTCTCAACATTTTTAGACTCCCCTCGGAAAACCCCAGCTCTTAGTTTTCACTCGTGTTTTGAATGCAGAAAATAACAGCAATTCTTCTGTTGCAGAAAACTCCCAAAGACCATAGCAACTCAAAATGTTTTAACTCGATGGGTTCCTGTTTGAAATCACGGGATTTATTTTGGGAATGACATTTGCCTGCCTAACAGCGATAACATCGTGCAGCACCCTCGAAGTGATCTCAGTGCACCCTGGCTCAGAATCACTGCATTACCTACTCAATGCCAACATATACAACGGGAAGCAAGTTCAGAGTGAATGAGTAACTACACAGGTGAACTAAGTTAAGTCAAAGCCACAAAAGGAGATCCAATCCTACCATCTGAGAGAAGCAAACTGTTTAAGAAGGTACCGAAAATCAATGAGTTGCAAAAAGTACTCATTTAAGATGAATTGAAGTTCAATCTAGGAAATCTAGAGTTCAAAGGGCCCATATAATCTAGCAAAGATAGGTTCTGGATTGGGAGTCAGGAAAGGATTTTTTAAACTCTGCTATTGACCTGCTGAAGAACCTTGGCTTCAGTCTGTCTGTATTTCCACTGCATCTTTCTAAAGCAGCTAGAAAAAAGATAGAGCTCCTGTTACAGCTGGGGACCATAGGCATCAGGTAATAAGTGCTAGTTCTTGACACAGTCCACGTGCCATCAGCATCCATGTAAATGCAGCCAATTCAACTTGTTGGGATCACTCATTTAACAATCCAGAAAATGTGCAGACAGCTGATATCAGAAATTGTTCATTTTGAAAAAATCAGACCAGAAGCAGGGCTTTTTAGCTATAGCAGAGAACCACAGAGTACGTAATTACTCAGACGAACAACGCTCTTCTCAAATTTTTAATGATTATATGCGGACAAGTTAGTGCCACTACACTAATTTTATGGTCGAAGAATCTTTCAAAACACGCTCATCCTCTGATTTAGTGTGGCTGGGTAGCAGACTGAATAATGACTTTGTAACTCAGCGTTTTGAGTCGGCTTTGCCAGGCTCACTGTGCATCATTACCATAAGCAGCAAGTTGCCCAATCCAGGCACGAACTGGAATACTGACAACAGGTGGGTCGTGAAGATCTCTTTAGGTTATGGTAAGCTGCAAATTTTGTTATTGTAACAATGTGGATTACTGTAGTTAGTGTTAGTAGCATGCGATTTTCATGAGAGACCTCTCCTAGCTGCACTCTTAGCTTATACAAACTATTTGGAACCCTAAAATATTTGGTTCATAATTGTATGGATAGTTATTGTCAATTTTAAAACTATTTATTTTTTTAGTTTCTATTTAATTACTCAATTTAGATGTTGCAACTGGGGATGTTTTGTCCTCAGTGGGCATGTCTACGTGTTCATTAATGCACCATAATTACAGCGCATTATGTTTAGTACCTGTAACAACAGGTACTAATTTAATGCGCTGTAATCAGCGCTACTGCACATTAGCACAAACGAACACTTTGTATGTGATGCTTAATACTCACTGGACTAATCTACTGCGCATTAGCATAGCTTTTGCCAGCCACACTAATGCGCAGTAGAATTAATCCAATGGGTTTAAATGTCTTGTGTAGATCCACCCAGTATTGTGGAAACTAGGTTCAATCAATATACTTCTATTATAGAAGATCTACAATGTATTCTCCCCAGTAATTTCTACCTAAGTGACAAAGCTTAGTACAAGCTATTATCCGACAAGATTTAAGGACACATTAAAGTTGTTTGGCATTTTTCCAGTGGATATCAAATTAATCACTAATCTCATTAGCAATATTAGAATTACCAATTTAGTTTCCGATTTATCTGAAGGCTGCTAAATTAAATTAAGACAAAACTTGTGGAAGATAGAGAAATAAGTAAAAGAGGCTAGCAGGGTGGGCATGTGAGGCATTCTACCACGTAACTCTGCATTTGGATGTAAATTAAATTGCAGGAAGACAGCTGCAGAATACAAATATGAGAACATCTAGGAAAAAATGGCAACTAATGAGGCATTCATGTTGAATCCCCTTAAGAGGCTTGAATGCTTGACTTTGCCATTGGCAAGGACAACTTGTAGGACATTTTACTACAAGAAATGCAGTTATCCAAAATTGTACCAGTGAGCAGAACTCCTCACAACAAAAACACAGAGCTCGCAAGCAGCATATCAAAGGGCAGGACTCAATTTTCAGTCTTGTTGACTTTCTACTTAAATCAGGAAAGAGAAACAGAATGCAAAAATTAACTATTTGAGACCAGAGTTCCAGCCACTGATTACTACACCACAGGAAAAAAGATTTGAGTGAGTGCATTCATTTTAACCGAGACTGAATTTTATACTGGCAGATTGTTAGCCGTGTTAGTCTGAAGTCAGGCAGAAGGCAGAGCAGAGATGCACCATGCAGACACTCTAAATCAAAGATGTATAAGCTTGCCATTTTATGCCAGCTACTTTGTGGCATCAGAAGTTCATTTGGCAGGTCATGCCAAGCAGTACTATTTCACTTCTTAAATTGGACTTGCAAAGAAATAAGCACATTTGCACTAAAGCCTTTACCACTGTACTTTTGCTCAAAAGCCTCAGGGTCAAACTAAAAATTTGCAAGCACAAGGCTATTTAGGAAGTGTAAGTAGCAACTATATTTAGCACTATCCAGGTCTGAACATTTAAGCTAGCAAAAATCAGTCTCAGATACATAAAAAAAACAAACTATGAGTAGTTTGTGTTCCTGTGGCATAACTTCTAATTAGCAATTTAAAATGTTATCCACAAAAAATATCTAATGGGTAACTGTGGGTCCCAAGGACATGCATAATTTGAGTGTTCACTTTCCTTAGAAAACTTGACTTTTCACTGGGGTAAAATGCAGGAAAACCCAAGAAGCTATTTGAAAACAGCAGCTACTATGCCTTCTGGAAGCTGTAGCTCTGGCCTACATCCCCGCTCTCCATCTTGGACTGTGTTCCCTAACCACAACGAACTCTATGCATTTACTGTAGGGGCTCAGCAAGAGAAGACCAGGGTGGGTATATCATGGAAGACAGTCTAACTGGCCAATCCAACTTGCAGGAGAATGGGGGAAATCGGACACCAAAGCTGTGCCTCAAGTCTAAAACTAAATTTCTGAATTTAAAGTGTTTAGTTTTAGGCTGGAGGCAACTTTTTGTCAAAGCTACCGGAGGGAAAAAAAAAATCCGCAGCTTTATATTTGCTATGAAAATTAAGTTATATTTTTGTCCAGAGAAAAAAACCACCTCATTTTCCAACCATTTCTTCTTGAAGTGATGCTCAGAGACTTAGTTAGCAGTTAAGCTGGAGTCAGGGAGAAGGCCAGGCAAGAGTTGCATTTCACAGACTAATTCAGAGGCATAAGCTTTTGTAAGCAACAGCTTAAAGTACTGATAGTGTACTATCACTTGGATTTAAAAAGGACTTGGGTTTTTGCTTCCTCAGTACTTCATAGGTACAGCTACTCCTTGCTTAATGTCGTACTTATGTTCTTGAAAAGTGCAACTAAGCAAAACAGTTAAGGGAATCCAATTACATCACAGTATTTACCTACTAGCAGGCAGCAGCCAAACGATGTTATAGCTTAGCATTGCGCAACTTTAAGCAAGTACGTTCTTTGATGGATCAGTGACGTAATAATGAAAGGTTAACTGGGACAATGCAAGTGAGGAGTACCTGTACTGCATTAATGGTAACATTCTCAAGCCACCACTTGCACACTGAAAAAATGCTTCGAGACATATTCCAGCATTACAAGGAAAGGAAGATGCTCAAGCATCAGGGAGATTTTTCTTACAGTGACCATCACATCGTACGAGGATTTTTTAATACATACACAAGTGGCATTACCAGAATGACTATACCCACATTCAGTAGCTAAACTAGGAAGCAGGTCATTTTGCCCTTCATATGGAAAACAAAAGCATGAAACATTTGAAGTTGGACCCTGCACTCAGGAACTTAAAGATATCAAACCAAAAGTTGGCACCTTTCCATTTTTTTCAGGCTTGTATATAGGAAGATACCTTGAATCTTTAGAGTTTTAGCATGTAGTTTACAAGCAATTTTACTTTTGATCCAATTCGACATTAGCTACATGTGTGTAAAGGCCAAGCATATGCTATCCATGAAAATGTAAAGGTGAATGCTTCCGTGACTGGAGTATAACCATCTAAAATCAATAACAATATCCATTTGTTTAAAAAATATTTTTCCAAGGCTGCCAGTGAATTCAGTTCAATTTTCTTACGAGCCACCACCTACACACACGGGTCAGTCATTTGTGTAACATTTATGTCAGTGTAAGAACTAGAAAGACATTACATATGACTAGGGCATGTCAAAACATAAGACAGGAGGCGGCGGGGGAAATCATACTGAGTTGAGGACATGTGTCCTGTCTACACCAGCTTAATAATTAAGAGACTCTATTCCATTAATTACTGTCTAATCAGGAGCAATCTGTAAACTTCTAGTTATGTGCTATGACAGGTAAGGGTGCAATGAAATGTAGAAAGGCCATCTTGCTGAAGCCATTTTTTGAAATGCTGAAGTGAAACCAGCACTGCACCACAACCATTTTATTACAGAATCTCCAAGTGCTTTACAAACATTAGTGCCATAACGCTATCATGAAGTACTTATCGTCTCCACTCTACAGACAACGAAATGAAAGATTGACACACTTCTGCAGGCACACAGGAACAGAGACACAGTCTGCCAGGTCCAGTACCTTGTCCACTGGACCATCGCTCCTCAGCAGAAGGATCAGCAGGAAAGAGAAACATCTTCCAAATTATTCCATTTCCTTCTATTTAATTTGATGAGAAATCAAATGCTGAGTTTCCTTTTAGCTACGAGATGCTACTAGCAGCTTCCAACCTTTTAGAGGTATGGTTGCAGGGCAGTCCTCAAAAAGGAAAGAATTTAAACAAGATCATCTGCTTTGCATGAAAGAGTCTGTGTTTTCTAACTGTAGGTGTTTACATTAGAGCAACTGGCCAGTATCGCCGCCTCCTCCTGGGGTACAATGTGCCAATACACATCAGTCCTCCATTGCAGGCTGCCAGCCTTTCTGCAGGCTACATGTACTAGGGCTGCAAACCACTCTGGCAATCCTGGAAGTAAATGATTTTCAAGCATTTTAACATAATTTCATTGAACACATAGCCAGTAAGATTGTCAAATATAATTTGTCAAATTTCTATTTTACCTGTTAACATTTTCAGATTGCTGGGAACAGGACTGGTCACTTAAAATATATCTATACATAGCTTCACCAGGAGCAAACCCACTTCAATTTACAGTATAAAGCTCACAGGTCTACCATAGCAATTTGGTCTGTAGTATCACATTCTAGGACTACTATGCCACCGAGGCATCAATATTCTCTTACGGTTTCGCTAGCAAGCATCCCTACTCCCCCAGTTCTTTAGAATGCGTTAACTTTGGACGTAATCTAGTATCTCAAACTTGCTACTCCTGTACAGAATTACAGTTCCTTTGAAGACATCTTTTAAACCATGAGCCCAATACCCCTCATACTTCTACTCTTCCTCTCTTCTCCAGTTGGCATCTTCCCACTGCCATTCTTGCATCCAAACGCGATGAGATTACTAAATCAAGTGTAAAAATCCCAATTAAAGATTTGCAAAACAGCTTTCTACTTGAGTTCTCACAGCACCTTGCCCACCCCCCCAATCTCATGCTTTTATTCACTGTCATCAGTTTTATAGTTTAAGAAGACTCTTCAATCTAGCACACCATGCACACTTCACACAATTTATACGTTAGTTCTACAAGAGAAATTCTAGACTGTGTAACAAGTTTCCACATTTATTTCCAGCATACATTACATTTATGAAGTCATATTCTACACTCCAGTACTCTTGAGATAAGAGCATGGTCTGCTTTCTCAGAATACAAATTTAAGACTCACCTTGACATGTAGCGTTTTGTCTGACTGCAGAATTTTGGATACCATTTTCCCCTGCCATCCCAGAACAATGTATGATCAACCACCCCTGAAGGGAATCAAATCTTATTTACACAATCGGTTTAAAATCTGACAGCTTTCCCCAGGAGAATCCACTATGAAAGTGACTTCTACACTGGCAAATCAGTTTTTCTTTACATAAGCTTAGGCACCTTATTCAGCCTTTAAACAGGGGCCATTCAGACGTTTACTCAGCAGTTACACTATATACCGGTCTTTCCTATTTTGGGCTTAGTATTGGCACTCCATTTCTCAGTGATATATATAGATCCTCATTTAAATACAAGATTTAGAATACAATTTTACTAGAGCAGTTTATAGCTATAAATAATTTTATTAGACACCTGTGTTTTAAAAAGGTTAAGGTCACATTTAGATACTTCAGGTCATGATTCAGAATGATACACCCTGGGTGTTGACAGGACATGGCCTGAAGCTAAAAAGACCCAGGCATAATTACTCAGCTGCCTACAACATAATCATGGCTTAATGATGAGACTTAAGTGACCTGCAAGTAACCCTCTAATTTCTTGTTCACAGCTTCCTAGTATTTATCCTTTGGGCAGAACACACATTAGACTCACAGGATTTTTAGTTTTCCCATTACATCAAGCTAGAAAGATGCTGTTTCCCCATTATATCAAGCTACCCAAAATTGGTGTAAAGTGTTTTACACAGACTACATTTTGTATTACTGGGTGGCTACTTCCACCAGGTTTCCATGGTATACCATTCTTTCTAACCCTAAGATGTTTTTTCGTTGTAATCTTCACAACTGTAGTAGCAAGGTGTTAAAATGAGCATTCCATTTTCAAATCTGTTTTATCTTGCATGTTCCCCTTACATAATTAATCTTTTGGTAAACAAACAAGCTGTATTGCATGAGATAAAGTCACCACATTAAAATGCTAAGGGCTAGCCAAATATATGTGGAATAAACAAGATAAGATGAACATAAACTTAATGCCTGCTGTAAGTATACAACAGTTTATTTAAAGTTAAGTCCTCACCACAGCATAAGAATTGCTTTGGACTTATTTCTAGAGTTTAGTGAGCTTGATTCTGTTTTACTGACAGATCTGGCTAAGTAATTCACCTTGGATTTTCTTTTAAATTAAAAATGCTGAAAAATAATCTTTAAACTTCTGAATAGTTAGCATTTAAAAACTAGTGCGAAACAACCCCTATGCAACTCAAAATATAAACACTTCATTTTAATATGGTCAATCTTCAATTTTAATTATGCCAAGAGACTGATAATAACAATAAGACAACCATGCAGAGGGTTTTTTTAAAAATTTTATTTGTCAAAGGAAAAAGGCAATTGCCAATTGAAAACCTACTTAATCTTTAACTTCAGTTTTTGTCTTTAAATTTAGAGAAACGACTTATTGATTTACTTTTTTTTTTTTTAAACAAACCCCCCTTTTCCCCTTTAATGTTTACCATCTACTCGTGCTGAATCCTTCCAAGGAGATTGCTCCAGCGTACCTCTCCAGGTCCTCGCTTTGCTCCTTTTACCAAAAAATGAAAAAAAATCCTTCGTGCATCTTAAGGGCTCCAATCGTCAAAAATAGGAAAAATATCTTTGGAATAGCCAATTGAGTTGAATAAAAAAAATCCACACGAATGCGGTTTGGTTGGGGCAGGAATCCACTCCTATGTTCCTGGTAATTTGATCCCGCTCCATGAATCCTTGTAATTCAGCCTCCCTATCCTATCCACATTATGATTTGAATCCAATGATCCAGCTCCAAGGATTGGGATCCAGTGAGCCCTCTCCAATCCAAACCTTTATAACCAGCAAAACCAAAAAAGAGGAGGCAAAAAGTTAGATACTGTAATGAAAAAATAGGATTCTGGGGAATGATGAGTTATGTTTGCCATCAATTAATTAAGATGTACATTAATAACTATCAATTCCCCAAAACAAACTTTTGAATGGTGATGTTCAGATAAAATTTTAGAAACGTTAATTATTTGGAGGAAATACTGTAATATTTACATATGTTAACTGGTAGCGCCAACATAGTCATTGCTTGCATGGTGAATTACAGGTTTTGTGGTTGTAAAAAAAATGTTTATGAAATTGGAAAAGTTGACTGCTAAAGCTATCCACCTACTGTATGTCTAAACTAAAGCTAATACTCCCATCTGGAGGGTAACAAAATTAACTGCTTTCACACATATCAGTGAGTCAATTGTGCATTAGTCTGAAGGGGAAGGGTTGAGATTTAAGGAATTCTTCCCAACTAGTTTCATTTTTGCTTTCATTCTGATACTTAAAAAAAAAAAAAATGAAGTAGCAACGCTATATCAGTCACACAGAGGACATGCAGATTTTAGCAGTATTGATATTATACTCTAACTGATTTGAAGATACCCTGAATCTACAAGAGTGTACAAACACTACGCAACATTAACACTTGTAACCAAATGCTGCATGACAAAGTGAACTGCTATGCCCACCCCCGTAAGTTCTTTTAAAAAAAGTAAAATGGAACCAAGTTACAAAAGCAAGTAGTTTTGCCACAATTGCTAACAGGGTTTTAAGGAACAGAGCAATTGTAGTCTACAATAACTAAAACATGCCTGAAAAAGTTACAAGTAGATGTAAGTACTCAATTAACCATTGTCATTCAGTATAAGGTCAATACTGCCAATTTCATCTGTGACAATAGCACTTGGAGTCATACCATTGCCTCCATTATTGATCTGATCCTCCTCAATCCTCCTTTTGACAATCCTAAAATGATTGACATGTGCTCCACAATCCTTTAATCCAAAGCATTCTTAATCCATCTCTTCAGATATGTCTACAGAAAGACACACGAAAAGGCAAGGTAAAATATAAGATCCCCCAGAAGAGACAAGTTAACCACAAACATCCCAACATCCCCAGCTCGTATGAACCATAGCTGAACACTGAGACATTTACACAGCAATACCACAGTCTGAAGAGTGTGGGTATTTACTAGAACTAAATTTAAACAATCCTGACTATGACATCAATTAAAATACAATTTACCAAAGACATGAGGGGGAATGTTGATGTTAAGGAGCAAATACTCACTAGGGATTTTACACAAGAATGCAATTCAACACTTTAGCCAATTTGAATAAAACAGTTTGAATTAAAAAAAATGAAAAGACTGTACTGAGTAAAGAAAATTGTGTACAACATGGGTTCTACAAAAAGATCATAGCTAATGGTCATTTATGTACGAGAACGAGATCTGCTGTGACGGGGAGAGTAGCGTGGAGATCCTCTGCTTCTTCTTGGGGAATAACTGCGGCTTCTGCTGTTGCTTCGACTACGGCTCCTGCTACGACTACGGCTGCGTGACCGAGATCTTCCATAGCTTGGGCTTCTTGGACCATCAACTTTAACACGGATGTAGGCAGTTTCTCCCTATTAAATAGACACAACTTTCGATTGAAAGGTCTAAGCTTTTCAGCTCTCTTTTCAGGCATGCTGAGTACATTAAGTAAGACAAAGTCTTTTAAATAAAAACTGCCCTGTTTCTCTTTTGCTAACAAGGACTGCCTTACAATAAACATCAAATTCCATTTTTTCTACGGGCGCCAGCTGACACAGTTGAGCCTTCACTTCCTTACCTTCAGCTCCCATTGTTAAGCCCTGTGTATCCAATTCTGGCCCCAAAATAAGCAGGGAACCTACCTCATGAGATCTAAACTTAGTGTTATCCAGTTTTCGCACCGCGTAGGTCATATCTTCTTTCCGCACAAACTCCACGACACCAGTGCCATCTCGGAAAACATCAGCATAACATACATCACCTGCTTCACGCATGTGATCCTTCAAATCCTGCCAACTCCCACTTGGAGGCAGTCCTGAACAAAAACAGGTTACAGATTACCTCCAACGTCCACGGGATTGTTTACTACCCAGCTGCGCTGTACGTGCGGCTGGGCACAGCAGGTGCCTAGGAGATTTGAATAAGCTACCCCCGGGGGAGCCTTTCACGCTCTATAAATAATAAACGAGGGCTGTGCAACAAAGTTCCTTGGAGGAACAAAATCCCACGTGGCTCAACAGCTTCCCTGGGGGAAAGCCGCCCCTCGCCCCGCCCCCATACAACAACCCGGTAGCAGGCCGGATCTTACCCGAGACGATGACTCTGTATTCGGAGCGCCGGGACGGGGGCCCGTACCTGCCCCGGGGGGCTCCACCTCCTCCGCCACCGCCACCACCTCTGCCAGTGCCTCGGCCGCTCCGCGGGAACTCCACACGCAGGCGATACCCATCATAATCATACCCGTCCCGTCCATACACTGCGTCCTCCGCATCCCTGTGAGGCAAGGCGGGCCAGGGTGAGCGTGGCCTGCCCAGCCGTGCCCCGCCCTTTGTTCCCCCCCAGGCTGCTTTCCCGCCGGCCACGCCCCAGAGGGGGGGAACCAGGTGGTAACATCCCCATGCTTGGGGGAGGCAACGAAGTGAGAACAACTCCCATGCCTGGGGGGGAACCAGGCCCCATGGGGGGGAACCCGGTGGGAACAGCCCCATGCTGGGCAGAGGCAATGAAACAGGAACAACCCCCATAGCTAGAGGGGGTGGTGGAACCTGGCAGGAACAGCCTCCATGCAAGGGGGACACAGGGATGATTTTGAGGGAGTCCCAAGCACCAGCAGGGGGGGGCGTGGCATGAGCGGGGTCCCAGGCACCACGCGG
>NW_017729012.1:4781039-4782077 GCF_001723915.1 Gavialis gangeticus
GTCCTCGAACTCGACGAAGGCGAAGGGCGGGCCGCCGCGGCGGTTCTTGAGGTCGATGTCGCGGATGGCGCCGTACTTGTAGAAGACGTCCTCGATGTCCTTGGTGCGGATGTCGGGCGGCAGGTTGCCCACATAAATGCGGCAGTCGTTGTTGCCGGCGGGGCCGCGGATCACGCCGCCTCCGGACATAGCAAGGTCAGCAATGGCTGCGGCGGGCGCGGGCCGGAGCGCAGAGAGAGAGAGAGGGGGAGCGAGCGGGCGAGCGCCGGGCACGGAGCGGACGAGAGGAGCGAGCGCGCGACGGCTGCAAACACGGCTGCAAAATGGCGCCTGCCTCTCCCTCGCGGTGCCGCTGCGCGTAAGGATCGCGCCGCCGGCCGCACAACACCACCACACAGTTCGGTGAGCGTCACGGTATCGCTCCGCTCTCACCACGCATGCGCCCCCTGCAGGAAAAATAGTCCCCACCTTCAATCGCTTTGCCTCGACAAATGCTACCGCCGACCACGGCGGAGCGCCCCACGCCGCAGCTTCTGCGGTCTAGAGTGGGCGTTCGGGCGGGAAAAGCCCTCCTTTGCCTCTCCGCGAGACCGGAGCCGTCACATCCGGTGAGCAGGCCCGGCGAAGAAGATCCGGCTTGGCTCCGGGGGGCGGGGGCCATAATGCACCGCACGGGCAAAGGGCGGGGGAGCTTGGCGCCAAGGAGGGGCGTGGCCCACAATGCATCGCGCGGGGGCCTGGCTGCTTCATGTGCCCTAAGGGAGCCTGGAGGGGCAGGGTTAAGCAACAGTCTCCACATTCCCCCCCAGTCTGAGCAAGGGGTGCAATTCCCTCCTGACCTCACATCCAGCGGTAGCTCTAGGCATGCGGAAAGTCTGCCCAAGCCAGCAATCCCGTTGCATTGTCATGAGGCTGAAGTTGGTTGCTTATTCCCGGTTCCTAAGGAATGGGGGTCAAATAATGGATATATGCAAGCACGTGGACACGCTGGCACTCCAGAAAACTTCCCTGGAGATTGGTGGTGCAGCCCCTACAAAA
>NW_017729012.1:4787077-4809998 GCF_001723915.1 Gavialis gangeticus
GCAATCCCGTTGCATTGTCATGAGGCTGAAGTTGGTTGCTTATTCCCGGTTCCTAAGGAATGGGGGTCAAATAATGGATATATGCAAGCACGTGGACACGCTGGCACTCCAGAAAACTTCCCTGGAGATTGGTGGTGCAGCCCCTGCAAAATGCACTGCTGATGCTGCCCGTGATCGCCACTTGCCACCCGCCTTCGCCGCCGCGGCCACCTGCGGGAGCTCCCCGCTCGCCGCCACCACTGCAGCCTCTGGGGGCACGCGGCGTTCGTGGCCCTGCTCATTGCTTTGTTGCAGTGCTGGCTCCCTTGCTCTCCTAAACGGTGAGGGTGCTTGAAGGAAGACTTGTTTTTTTCACGTGAAGCAAACATTCAAGGCTTCGCAGTGGGGCTTTTGGTGCTAAAAGGGGTGAAAGGAGGGAAGACTTGAAAATAAGTTGTTCGGGGGCATGCATCTCTTACAGTACGAATTAAAGAATCAAAAAGGAGTTTCTTTTGCAGAGGAGGGTAAACTTTCCTCTGAAATAAGAGGGGTAATTAGGAGAATGATCTGTCTCTAGGTGACTTGTTACTGCAGAAACCAAAGTGTACATTTCATAGTGCTGCTTATACAGGTGCATCCTCCCAGTTAACATTGTTTCGTTATTATGTTGCTGATCTATTAGAGAACTACTCGTTTGAAGTGGTGCAATGTTCGGTTATAATGTTTTTTGGCTCCCGCCTGCTAGTAGGTAGCTACTGTGACATAACTGGATTCACTTAACATCATTTTGCGTAAAGTCGCATTTTTCAAGAACGTAACTACGACGTTAAGTGAGGAGTAGCTGTATACTCCTATTCCTGATTTGAGTAGTGTCTGTTCAGCTTCTTTCCCAGCATAACTGTTCGCTACATTTTGGTTAGATCAAAGTGGGGGAAATGGTATATCTAAGGTAAGTATCTTTCCAAGTTGCCTGTCTTTATCTACATGCCAGTACAGTCACTCCATCTTAAACTATCAGCCTGACAGGGAACTGACACCTAAGTCAATGAAAAGCAAACTATACAATTTATGTGATGCGCTCATCTGTTCCTAACTAGACACAGGTTTGCTTGATTGTTTAGGAGAGCTGAGGGACCTTTACCTTTATGTCCCCTATTTCTGCAGGAGCTTTTCAAGGCATCTCATTTGGTCCCAGCAATTTATTTTTTTTAAATGCCTATTTAATTGCAATCGCCAATATAGTGACAAGGTCTGTTTCTCTTAAGGGATATCTTCCATTCTGCATTCATTATGTGCCACGTGTGCTGTTACGCGCATCTTTGACCATGTCAGCTTGGTGCATAATGTGAAAGCTCCATAAGGAATTGTGGGGAAAGGAGAAAAGATTGGGAAGGAAATGGAAAGAAGCAAAAAATATATATAGTACAGCTTGTGGATTTTTGGATGATGGTTTTTGCATACATTTTAGTATATTTTTTTGGTGTGTCATTCCCTCCTTGATTTTTAATGTTGGACCTGAATACAAATGCTTCTGAAGGTAAAAGGGGAAATTTGGAAAAGAGCCTGGATCATGCGTTAAGAACCCAAGACTAATTTTCAGAAGTAAGTTTAGCAGTTAGGCACAGATCATCAAGGGTATTTAGGCACCTGACTGACCAATATCTGGGTCTTAGTTCCTGAAGTCAGTAGAACTTGAGTTCCTGAGGGCATATCTACCCATCCTCTGTGTTGTGCCTGGGTAATCAGCTACGAAGCATGCGCTTTCCATTAGGCACGCACCAAATCCCATCCTACAGTAGTGCCTGAGTAAGCATCCCTGAGACATGTAGCCTGAGGAGGTGCTGGGCATGCTCTTAGCTTGGCCTCAAGGCAGCTACATTGGTGCGCTTTGGGGTCTGGGGTGCTTAGAGTGGGAGCAAAGTTAGTGTAGACATGACTTGCGTGCCAGAAATTGGGACTTGGGTTTGGTTTGCACACAGCTTTCCTACCCATCTAAGTATTTGATTTAGGATACCTTTTTGTTTTTTAATCACTATATTCATAGAATCCTTGGGGTGGATGCAGTGTATCTTTTAATGGTATGGAGGGCATTTCAGAAACTAATGGCAAAATAGCTGTTGTCTGCAATGAAGTGGGAAACTACACGGTAGTGGGGAATATTGATGGCAGTGTTGTCAAACGCATCCGTTGTTTATGACACAAAGAAGATGTAGAAAAGTCTGTCCGGTAAATGATTGTTACACGCAAATTGCTTTTTTCAAAATGGTTTTGTTTTGAAATTGCTGTTGTTTTCTGGAACACCCTCATAAATTATTTCCCTTCCCTTAGTACAGTGGTTTGCAACCTTTTTAGACTCGAGTCACCTTGGATAGACTCGAGGGACCTTTCAGAAAATGCCAGCTTAGTTTTCAGTCTTTTTTTTGACTACAGAAAAATAATAGAGCAGTTTTTCTGTTGCAAATAATACACCACAACTGTGCATTTCTACCAGAAATCTCTGGGTTTATCTTGTGAATCATGTTTGTAAACAAAGGATGCTAACATTGTGCGGGCACCCTGCAGCACCCTTGAAGGGCTCCCAAGGGTACCATGGCACTGGCTGAGAATCACTACTTTAGTACCTTTATTACAAGCCTAACTGTGTCCACACTAGGGGGGGTTGCATGACTTTCAGCTAGAGTTGTACCAATTTATATCTTCAACTTTTGTGAACGGATGAGGCCTTTAGGCTTTTAACTTGTTTGTGGTCTTTAAAAAACGTTCCCAACATTGTTAGCAGTGTCCATTTTCTGCTATGATTCATTTTCATATGTTAAGTAAAAATACATATTTCTGTGAGATAACAGCAATCATCATGATACGCCATGAAGAGACTATTTTCAGTGTAATGTCATTCTGTGCCAGCTTGACTATTATAAATGCCTTTCATTTCTCTCTTGTGCAAATTAAAGTACAGTAATCTGCTCTGCTCTAATGATTTTAACACGTTGATATCACTTCTGTCTTTGCTGCAGGTTTAAGAAAAAGATTGCTATTAATCACTGAAAGGTATTATATGAAAGCCCTTCCTTAGGAAGCAGTCATTTATCTAAACGTAACTATGTTTTTTCTCCATCTTTAAAGAATTGTTATAGTTTGTCTAATTCCAGCTACATTGAAATATAAACTAGCAAGGCAGCAAGTTCAATTCTCCAGCATAATTCTGGTGTTTTATTAAAGACTGTGCATTGTTTAAGTGGGGTAGCATTAGGTCTTTTTTTTTTTTGCATAGCTCATTAGTTATTTATCAGATTACTATACACTTAAAATATAGCAAATATTTACAACACAGTGTTTTATTCCTTAGCGCAGACAAACTTTTGTCCTTTCTGTAAGCATTAGCTTTTATTTGTTAAAACTGGGTAGGTTGTTAAAAGAAACTTTGTAAGGCATCTTAACGTAAAGATAGTGAATCAATCTGCTTCAGTTGCTAAAAACTTCTTTTTTGTGTTTTAGTAATCCTTGTAACTATTTTAAAAGACTGACTTAATTACTCTAATTATGGTACTCTAGAAATATTGAATGTGCCAATGTTTTCTCTCTCATTGCAGTTTATAGCACGGCATCATCCACAAATAATCTGCAGAACACTTGTTTGTTTTGTGAGAAGGCTTGTTTTCTGGCAAAATATAAATGTAGAGAAGCATTAAAAATAGTAATTCTATAAGAAAACATTCCTGGGAAGGGAATAGCAATTACAGAGTTACCTACAACAATCCTTTAATCTCTTAATAAAAATCACTCCCACAGAACAGGACACTTTATTTTTGAAAATTACAGTGCTGGAATGCAAGACCTTCAAAATGAGGGTGTTGAATCAGTGAAGCCAGTATTAGAACCATACATTGCATCTAATGTGTCCAACATGGACAGCTATTATAACAGATTTTGTTTTAATGGCTTCCTTGACTGTGTCTGGTCCTCTCATGTATGGCAAGAAAAAGAGCAAGCCTTGTTTAACCTCTTCTGGCAGTTCCCTAAATCTTACTTGCAGCTGCCTTTCCAGCCTCCTAGGATGCACACTCAGTATTTTCAAATAACTTCTCTCTCTTGTATAGCAGTTGTCAACAATAGCTCTCAGCATAATTATCTGTGTTCTATATAGGAGGAAACAGACTCAGAGCAAAATGGTTTGCGCAGATTAGTGGCAGAGGTGGAAACGGAACCCAGTCCACTAGGCCACATTTAATTCTCCTAGTTGATTCCAATTCTTTATGAGTAACATAGGGGAAACTGTAAAGGATACTGTGTGCTCCACTTACATGCACATTAGATAAGCGCATAAATTGCTTAACTGTATAAACCAATGTCAGCTCCATTTTTTTTTTTTTTTGCCTAGTATCAGTTATCTGCATATTGGTTAAGTGCACAGGATCTTCCAGCTCCACTGTCTACTTTGTCATGTGCTTTTACTCCATTTAATTGCCTAATTATTAGCTCTAGAAACCCTGAAGAAGAAACAGCTGTCAAAGGCCTGCTGGAAGCCTAGATGGGAGCCAGTCAGCTTTGGGGCTGTTATTGGAAGCTCTGAAACTGGCTAGCTCCCACCGTTTTCAAAGCCTCAAATAGCAGCCAGACGTGACTGAAACTAGTTTGTTCTGGTGCTGCTAATACTACAGTACTGTGATCTTAATAAGGATTGCTTACTTTATGATCCAGAGAGTACATACTCCAGGTCAGTGTATAGTCCAAGGGTCGGCAATGATTTTGGGCAGAGTGCCAACCCCCCCCACCACCTTGACTCATAAAATGTTGATATGCCAGGGGTGGACAATGGGGGAGTCACGAGGGGCCTGATTCTTGTGGCAATGCAGCCCAGCCCCTTCCCCGCCATCCACGCTAAGCAAAATGCCTTTGCATGCCTTGCTCTGGCATATGTGCTGGGGCTTGCTGACCCCTGGCATAGTCCCAAGACTCTGCTCCTAAACAGAGCATACGGTGATCTACTTTATTTTTCTGAGTCTTCTGTGGTTTGCTTAGGATGGAGCCTGTTAGGGAGATTTTGACTCCACTGTTTTTTATTGGAAAATGCTAATTTGTCAAAACTGAAACCACTTGCAGAGGAGGGGTAGTTTCAAACAATATCTTGGTTTGCAGATTTGGGAGGGGCAGAATACTTCAGAATTTTCTAAACTTCCTATTTTCCTTCCCTAACTCTGTGGTCCTGATCAGTCTACTTCGGTAGGGATTAGCCCCTTTTGGTAATTCAGCAGTAACAATGAAATACACTAAAGGTACCCAGGGAGCTTGAAATTATGCTGCCAATGACATTTTATAGAGTACGTGGTATTGAGCCACACTTTTGTTTTGCTCTCTTGGTTATGATGCCACTATCTCTTCTTTATTACTGACTTGCTTCTGAAAGAACATTGTAAAAATGTACCGTGTAATTTTTGAATCTGACTCGCCTTTAATGGAAAATCATTGATTCACATGGAATGTAATCAAAGAAAAGTTTTGCTGTTCCTGGGTACACATTCTCTGTTTAATGGGAATGTATATATTTGCAAAAACGATCTGTCTGTTTGCTTCTCTGGTGTATATGTTAAAGTGGCACTGGGCTATTTCTGGAGAGAGGAATCAAACTCCCAGTTTGCGTCATAACAATATTAAGTCAGCAGAGAAAATGTAGTATAATGGGGCACGCTCAATTAGTTGGTGGCTACATTGTGGAAGCCTCAACTCCTTTGTGGCTCCGAGGTATTATTGCGAAGGTTAGGGAGCTGTGGCTTTGGCAGGGGATGTAATACCTTGCTTAGTTGAGACTAAAGGTCAGTTGTTTTTCATGGAGTTGTTTAAAGGTTGTAACAGTGGTAGAGGCCATTAGTCTTCCATGCCCAGAAGTCTGGCGTCTGAAGGGAGAATGAAGATGGAAGTAGTGTTTTCCACTGCAGCACAATGATAGCTCTAAAATGAAAGGTTGAAAGGACGCTTGAAGAATGACTTTGTGGCTGGGCCAGGATTGCTTAAGGAAAGGCAGCTCCCGTCTGAAATCAGGGAAGGGAATCATTGGCAAAAATCGGATTTGGCGCAACCTAGGTGGATGTAAAAATAAAACTATGTAACACTGACTCTTGCCGAGGGGAATTCAGCAGGATATGTCCAATGCAAGATAAGCTGGTAGAATGATTAGCTGTTTAGGCAACAAAACAGCTGTTTGAAGAGGTATTATTAAAACAAAGAAAATCACTTTCCATGAGCGTGCGTGTTAGTAACACTTAGATTTATACATAAACTAAAAAAAAGCACATGCATATGCTCTAGGCTTCCTTGGCACAGACTAAAAATAAAATGTAACTAAAATGCAGTTTGACTGCATGACACTTTGCTGAGAGCAAGCACAAAAGAACAAACACAGGTACAGGGAATCAAAATGGGAAGCCACCTCGGAGAAAGAGAGCGCTGAATCCACTGACGTCCTCTGCACACAGCGCTGTGAGAATCGAAATGACTGTATTTAGTGCACGGGTACCACCATGATTGGACTTGACAAAAGCCCAGGAGAGGCAAAGACAAGTGAAAAAATCAATTGGATATCTGCAGGTGAAAAAAAACCACCTCCAGCATTTTTCTCAGCTCTGATAACTGAAGGTTATCAGGACCTTGTTTTTCACCTCCTCTAAAACACAGAATCTCTGAACAGCACAAACCCCCTTTACAAGAACAAAATATTGGTTGAGTACCGCTTACATCTGTATTGAATCATACTGCTTGCTGGGCCGTCTTGCTATTCCCTCGTGTCTGGTTTGTCTAGGATTATTAGGGAACAAACACTTCCACCCTTCAGGTACAGCGAACCAGGACTGGAACATCATTAAATAAAGAAATATGTAGAGGTTTCCCAAATCTCAGTAGGAAATGTAGACCCCTTAAAACATAGTCAAAGAGCCTCAAGGGAGAGGCAGCAAACAAAGAAAAGAATTTCCTAAGATGTGGGAACGGAGCATCGCTTCGGGAGTATTGACACAACACACAAAATGGTTGGCAATGCTAATTGAAGCCCTCTAGCTTGTTGTGGTTTCTCAGCACTGTTCACTGCAGAATTGATAAACACAGCTGGCTCAGCACATGGGTGAGACGGCTTTTCTGAATCAAAACTCATCAGGAGTTTGTTTAATAGTGGCTGAGTCGCTTGCTAGTAAGCCTGTGACATCCTTACTAGGAGAGTTGAAAGGATGGCTACAAAGAAGCTGATAATCTAGGGGGAAAGATGCATTATTTTTAAAGTTTGCAATCAATATTACGATGTTTGCTAACCCTAACTAGCCCATTAAAGCTGGTCTAATGTGCTTTAATCAGAAAGCCAGTGCTTTCACTGGATACTGGATCCAGTACCCAGTATCACTGGATACTAAAGGGATTAAATGGGAAAGATATTTTAAAGTTGATCTTTGCACTAGTGATAAGAACAAAATATTTTTCAGTCAAGCTCATTTTCCAGAGTATACATGGTTTGCTTATGTTTGGCTCTTCCCCAGTAGTAGGCAGTGAAAGTCCACTGGTCAGCTTCACTTTCTGATTCTCATATGCTTCTTATATACTAGCAGAATTGTAGGTTGTGGGGAGGATGAGGGTCTTACATAGTTGGGAAGAACTTAAAAATAAATCTGTTTTTGCAGGGGGGAAAAAAAGACTCAATGAAAATATTTACATTCTTCCATGAGCTCGCTCTTCCCACTCTCCATCACTCCCTGCATCCTGCTGTTACGAATTTTGGAGCAGCCTGTTTTCTCTTTGAGTCTGAGACTGGTACATTCCAAGAATCTGACATTTGCAAGAAGAAAATGAATACAACTGTTAATGGAAATGCCACAGCAAGCCTCTCTTTTGTTATGTTAGGATACAAATGCATTAAACTGAAGTCAAATGTATTCACGCAGATCTCTTATTTCAGTTAAAACCGGAGAAATCCTCATGTTTGAGCCAGATTGGATGCACCTGCAGAGGGACAGATGAGTTAAAGGAGCGTATATCATGCTGTGCACTGTTCTGGCATAATGGAGAGACTTGGGGAGCATAAAGGAAAAGTGAGGCCTAACAAGGTTAATCCTGTGCAGCAGCTGGCCTTTCCATGCTGTTGCTATATCACTTTTTTCCTGACAGACACCTCATACTTGTCATAAACAGCTTTTTGAGGTGGTGAATGAGGACATAGAGGCGCCCTCATTGGCGGTAGCAAATTGTGGAAATGGGGAGTATTAGGTGTTGGCTGAGTTCATAGCTGCTTCCCACGTCCCTGCAGCCCTCCCAGGAAAGGGTCTGCTTAGGACTGAAATACATAATGGGGATGTTGCATTGATGACAGGCTTTTCTTCCTACTCTGGCCGCCCCTCTCTGCTCATTAAAGCAGTTGGGTTGGTGCGTGAGGGTTGAGGTCCCTTTCTCCCCTTCCAGGATTTAAGAACAGGCTTGACCCAAGCAGTCCCCTCCAGTCCTATATATCCAATGAAGAGTAGGTTCAGTATTTGGTGCCATTTTAAATTTTAGGTTCAAGTTTAATCCCACATTGTGGGAATAAATGGTCCCGGGCCTTTTGTGTGGGACACCTTGCAAGTGCCAAGTACTGGTTTAGTGATAGTGGGGTTTATTTTGCTCTGCTTTCCCCCTGAATTTTTTCCATGCACTTTCTTCTGATGCTTTTATTTTCTGTTTCTTTTCTTTATTCCAGTGCCTTAAGGAGGCGCAGCGTACGTCCTGCTAAGTTGCCCTTATGCAAATTTGACAAAGCATTGTGAGTAACTTACTCCAGCGCCTCTTGTACATGTGATGGGGATTTAGTCTCCTAAATTGAAATGGTGCGTTTTTAATTGCGACTATTAAAACCCCACTGTTTCAATTTAGAGGCTTCTGTTACCATTATGGCCCAATCCTTTTTTTTTCCCCCCCATGGAGTCTGCCCACCTCTCCCATGGCTGGGGGGCGAGCTGCCAGCAAGCCCTGAGCTGCAGGGGGCCCTGGACCTTACCTCCATGGTGGCAGCACCATCCCACTTCCCAGGGCTACCTGGGTGGGTGGGTGGCTAGCGGGCAGGTGCTGTCCCAGCTTGCAGGCAGCACCCAGCCCAATTCAACTGTTTCCTGAGCCCGAGCTGGGGCAGCACCCACCCACTAGCAGCCTGTCCAGGCAGCCCCAGGTGGCACTGCTGCTGCAGAAGGAAGGACTAGGACCCTTCACAGCTCAGGAGCTGCCTAGCTCACCAGCAGCTTGCCCCCTGGCCATGGGAGACATGGGCAGGCTCTGCGGGGAGGGGGAAAAAAGGATTGGGCCCCTCAGCCTTCAGCCTGCGGGGGGGGAGAGACTTGTCAAAGGCTGCAATGTTACAAATAGCTACATTGCAAACTATATGCAGATGTGGTTTAGTTTGCAATGTAGCAAACTAATTTAAATAATAAAAAATGCCACGTGTACAGCCAGTGTGAGGCAATTAAACTGCAAAAATGGCCAATTTTTGTCACATGTACAAGCACCCCAGAGGGCTAATTGGCAGCCTCTAAACTATGATGAAGTTGCTGCTTTAGCTCAGGTCATTAGCAGAACACTAGCCTAGGGGTGTGAACAACCTGGGTTCTATTTCCAATGTCAATATCTTGTTCTAAATCCATGACCATTAAACTCAAGACCAAACGGTGGCATCCCGACAAAGAGATGCGTAAGCACAGAATGTGAAGTAAATATTAATGATTAAGAAACAACCTACACGGAGTCAGCTAGGGAGAGAAGCAGGCCATAAAGGGGCATTTCAGCTTTGCTCATAGACACTGGCATGGTTACCTGCTTACTGGGTCTAGGCAAGAGTGCATGGTAATGCCTGGCAGGGAATATGAAAAGCTCATTGTCACTGCGGAGGACCCATATTTAAGAAATAAACCTGAATTTACGTATGCAAAAACATAAGTGATGCATTTGTGTCCCTTAGTACACTATTTGGCATACTTCTTGGCAGGCTATTTTCATTCCCTGTCTCTCGTCTTTGTCTCTTTTCATGCATGTGCATCCTTTTAAATATTAATACTGTAGCACATCAGTTGCCAGCCAGGACTTCATAGTGGTTCCTGTGCTGCCTGTCTTTGCCCTGCAGAACTCTGCAGCAAGGAGAGAACTCCCTGCTCCAAAAAACAAACCAGCCCCTTAGGCCCCTACCTTTTGAGCTAATAGGGCACTTCTACATGTGACGGGGGTTTAGTTCTTAGGGTTTAATTCTATGCCCCCTAAACTGAAACAGTGGGTTTTTAAGTGAAACCCACCATTTCCATTTTTCCATCATGTAATGGTGAGGGGCCTGATTCTGTTGTTTTTGGGGGGGGCAGGGGTTGGAGCTGGAGCCTGCCCATGGCTGGGGGTGTGAATTGCCAGGGGGCCGAGCTGCCTCTGGGCTACAGGGGGTCCTGGTCCTTCCCTCCACAGCAGTGGTGGCCCCAAGGCTGCCCAAGCAGGCTGCTAGCAGACAAGGTGCTGCCTCAGCTCGGAGGCAGCACCCGGCCCAATTCAACTGTTCCCCACGGCTGCGCAGGGAGTAGTGCCTGATGGGCTTCCGGCAGGCAGGCTCAAGAAACAGTTGGATCAGGCTGGGTGCTGCCTCTAAGCTGGGGCAGCATCCAGCCCACTAGCAGCCCCAGCGGGCACCACCACTATGGAGGGAAGGACCAGGGTCCCTTGCAGCTCAGGAACCATTTGGCCCACGGGCAGCTCCCCTCTCTCTCTCTCCACCAGCTGCAGGAGAGGTAAGCAGGCCCCATCAAAAGACAAATTTTAAAAAAGGATTGTGCCCCTCACTGCTTCTGCCTTCAGCAGACATCTGCTGAAGGCAGAAATGACAAAGAGCCCAATCCTTTTTTTTTTTTTTTCTGTGGACTCTGCCCATCTCTCTCGTGGCCGGAGGGCGAGCTGACAGCCGCATTGTTGCAATTTGCAACATTGCAAACTAAACTACACCTAGATGTAGTTTAGTTTCAACAATACAAACTCATCTAAACCCCCCAGTCTGGCGCATGTGTAATGTGTGACGCCATTAAGCCACACAAATAACATTTTCATCGCGTGTACATTGTGACAACTATCACGTGTACAAGTGCCCATAGAGATTTTCCATTGTGAGCAATACAAGGCCTATGGCACAAGTGAGCTGTTTTAACATGAGGCTGTAGAGGGCAGTGGTACATAGGCATGGTCAGCTCATTACATTATTCATTACATCCTAATTAACTTGTTTAAAAAAGACACAACTAGTTTAGACCTTTACAGTGTAATTTTTAACTGAAAGGTGCTGAAATGTGAGAAAGAATGGGTTAAAGCCTAATCCAAATAGAACTATTTTAAAACATAAATTTTAATTAAAACAGTGTTTTAATTGTTTTAGATTTTATTGAAATAGCTGACGACCGTGATGGGTAGCAGTGCCACAGATGTGCTGATTCTACACCATCTCAGGAATCCCCTGCACCAAGGATATTCCCCAAGAGCAAGTGACACTGTGTTTTAGAGCATCTTTACAAGGCACGGGAGAAGAAATGTGCTCTTAAATTTTCATCTAGATAGTGTCTCTTTAATTTTTCTTTAGTTCAATACTTTTTTTTAGATGTTTTGCAGTAACATTTGCAACTGGGCAAAACCCAGAAATGTCATGTGCACATTAAGGCTACTGACATGTGAGGAATGGAGCCAAAAGATGGAGGCACTGAAAGAACAGAGAAATGAACTCTGCTTACATTTCTCAGCAGTTGTAAAAGAGGTGTACTGGAGTGGTATTGTTAAAAGGGCTGTCCTTGTTTCTGTCACAAATCATGTTTCACAGGGTTTTACTTCCTAGGTATTTCTAATTCCAGTTAGGCAAACTTCAGCGTGCCTGTCAAAAGCAGTTTTTAAAAAAAGGAAAAAACCCATCAAGGCTCTATACAGTTTCCAGAGGTTTTAAAAATAGTGAATTAAAATGTATAATTAAAAAAAATAGAAATGAAAAAGACCAGTTTTGGTTATCCAGACAACCTCCTCCCCTGGGCCTTTCAGGTACAGGTTTTAATGCACAGCAAAGTCTCATTTTCTTTTTATGGCAGTTTCTGAAATTTTGGATTCAGCAGTAGACCTTCCCTTTCAGCCAAAATAGCAAACACTTAGGGGAATAAGAAAAAGAAGCTTATGTTTTCACAATGCAATTTTGTATAGAGTTATTTGGGGAAAATAAATAGATAAAGTGAACTGTGAAAGATCATATTTTAGAGGCAGCTCCATGGTGCGGACACTAGTTATTATTTATATAGTTTCTCAGGGAGCATATTAACATTTTTATAGCCTATGAAATACCTCTATATGGAGGGAGTTGTTGGTGTCAGAAGAGCAGGGAGAGCTGAGAGGATGGAGAAGTAGGCCGGTAAAAGCCACTGCTTCCTTCATGGGAACTATTCAACTAATAATAGCCAAAACTTTGAGTTCATCCTGCACTGCATTAAGTGGGCAAACTTTGAGTCACTTCACTTTGTTTTAAATGGACTATCTTTTACCTTCCTTAATTTGTTTTACCATAGCCGAGTGTCCTTCACTTTGTCCTTAGAGGGTCACACTCAATTTCTTCATTCAAGATTAATTAATTTTTAGTTCAGCCTCAGTTGTTTGTAATCTTTTTCTCCAGATCTTGAGAACAATGTTTCCTTCCCTACCCATTTTGTCTCATGCACAAAGTTTCCTTTGCTCTCTTTCTAGCATGTGTTCGTTTTTTCTCTGTAGTGGCACTGTGTATTCCCAATTAGTTGGATTCAGTATTCAGACTGAAGCTGATGAACAATGCTTAACATCCAGAGGATGGAAATATTATTGGCCAAATTCAGTTCTGCCCCAACTTGTGCTCATCCTATTTAGATGCTGCCCTGGGCTGGTTTGATCCCTGGTGCAGCTTTCTTAGCTACATTGACTTATGTCCCCTGATGCTATAGCCCTATTGATCATGGCAGCTCTTAGGACTTGCTGGGATACAGGACTGCCCCTCCAGTGCTGATCCCCCATTAAAATACCCTGAGGCTCTCTGAGTTAGGGACACAAAATGATCGGAGATGACTCTTTGCTGAGTTTTGCTAGTGTTGTTCCACTGGTAGGAAGGAAGAGGCATGGTCCTTCATGGCTGTCCCTATCTGTCGGCAATAATGGTGCAAAGGTTTGGGAGAGCCATGCTCAGTCTGACTGCTCGGTCCTGGACCCACACCTGGTTCACATGCTCTGGTATTCCTTTGCAAATCTGAAATAAAAAGGAAGAGCTGTCAGCCGTGCTGCCCTTTCCCCCCGTGTGCTACCAGCTGGTCTCTATGCCATGTTCTGCTTTGCTCTCACTTCTTACCTAAGAAGTTTCAAAGCTAAAAATGGTCTCCTATGATGAATGAACCTGATGAATACACGCGTAGAGATAAAAGTTTGTTGGGATGTTCACTATAAACCGCTTGACTGCAGCTCAACATATACAAGGCCGTAACCTGCAGTAATACTGTTTTAGATAGAAAGATTAATTTCTTTTGCTGTTTCTTAGAGGAGCAGAGATGAAAATCAAATTTCTTCAGTTTGCTCCTGCGATATAAGATGCTTTCTGCTGCATTCAGTGGTACTTCTCCATAAATTTAAAGCTAAGTCTCAGCTCGTATGAAAAATTCCTCCCCTTCCAATCGGCTTCATTAGAGACACAGACTTTTCAAAGGCAGTGGTTGTGGTGTTGGCAATCCCCTTGGTATCAAGGAGGAAGATGCTGCCCTGGGAAATCTTTCTGCACGGAAGGCATGAGGCTCAGGGGGTACCATACTTTGGGTCCGTGAGATTGGGACCTGAAGGCTTTTATTGTGAGTTGACCCCAATTTTATACCTAGCTCTGCATCAGTTTTGGGAATTCCAGTAATCCTAGTAGGGTTATAGCACCTACCAAGAGCCTCACCCAGTGGTCATCTGTCCTCCAGCCCAGGGGACAGGAAGCAGTTCTTTCAGTAGTCCAGAAGCACCACTCCTCAGGTTGCTGAGAGGAGGGTGTTGGAAAGCAAGGCGGTTTTGGGGACTACTAGCCCAGTTATGAGCTTGAGTCTCAAATCTGGTGTTACTGCGCATGCATAGTGCAGCCTCCACATGCAGGCTCAGCCCCAAAGCAGCTCTGTCTGCTGTGTAAAGCTGAGCTATAACATGCCAGCTCTTGCTAGGGGAGGGAAGCCCTTTGTAGATGGAGTGTGAGGTGTTTTTCTAGGTGTTTCTCTCCGACAGAGGCTGATTTTCAGTTAGGTGAGATGGCTGCTCACTCAGGAGTTGCTGCTTTGCTGATGCCAGCCTTGGCCTGGCAGAGAGCTCTGCTTGCAGCTCCTTGGCTTTCACTGCAGTCCACGTCAAGCAACATGAGCTGTGGCAGCACCGGCTCCTCCTGGCTCCCAGGTAAATTTAAAATACAAACCTCTAACGCTAATAGAGATCCACCTCCCCATGGCCCATCTCCAAGCGGAGTTTGTGTGTGGGGATTTATGGCAGTGGCTGTAATGTCTTCCTGCTGTGTCCTGGTTTAACGATGCAGATCATTGCCCTGCAAGCTAAAGCAAAATCCCCAATGCCTGCACTGGGCTTCGAACTGAGAGGGGCCATCTCTCCCAAACATGCTCCCCTGACTTTTTTCCCTTTCAGTACAGCTGGTCAGAACTTTTTAAACAGATTCTAACACAGTAGCTACCCTTTTGAGCTACCAAACTTATAATCACTTTATTCTTAACATTGTAGGCCAAACTGTTGCACAGATCCAGGGATTAATGCAAAAGATGGAGAACCAGGATTCTGGTGTGACCTCTTTGCCTCCAGGGCCGTGACAGGCATCACAGAGGTGCTCACATACCACAGCAAAGCAGCTGTGTTGACAGAGCAATGGAGAAAGAGATTTCAGGCCATCCCGACGCTGCTCTCCTGGATACGTGCCGTCAGTCCAGGGGCACTCCAGGGCGGGGAGGGGCTCTCATAAGAATATATCCTTACCACGTGCTCTCAGCAGATGTTACATCAGCTTAAAAAAACTCATAAACTCTGGCAACAGATATTTTATACGCTATAAACTTCTGCTTTTTCCCTTGCCATGAACTGAATTCTTTACGCCTTCTCCCCATATCTCCATGATTAAATAATAACTCTCAGACTGAAGAATGTGGCTGGACCTCACCTAATAATTCAAACCATGGTGGGTTGTTAGGCAAGAGGCTGAAGATCGAGTGCCATTTACAGCATCTAGGTGTGAATTATTGCACAATAACTCAGGCCCAGGAGTGTTTCATTGCATGCAGGAGAGAGAGCAAGAGGAAAATACATTAAGCAGCCGGCTGTGATCTATAAGGTATTACACTTACGTCGAGGGGGTCAGATAACATCACGTGCACCGTGATCAGAGCCCAGGTGGTTTGCGACTGCACCAGAATGCGGTGCACTGTGTATCACTTTGCAGTGGTTTTCCCGTGTGCTGTTTTCGATACTGGAAGGACGTCACAAATCAAATGTGTTTGATTGAAATCAGGTGTCCAATGTTAGGTTTCCCCCCTGACTCGACTGTTTTTTTTCATTGTAAAATTTGGTTTTGCTTAGAGCAATTACTCGGTGATTTTAAAAACCTCATTTTAGTTTCAGAGAGATTCCTGTGCTTTTCCCTTGCTTCTAACACCAGGTTTGGTAATAGCTCTGGAACTGGGATGGACTTTTTAGGAGTACTGGCTGCATAACCCATTCTGATTTCAAAATGTGATGAATGGCTAATGACTGGGAGAGGTTGGGACTGGAACATCGGTGGTGTTGCAGGGAATGAACCGGAGCTTATTTTATGCTGTCATCTTGTTGAGAGGGCTGCAAAAGTCCATGCAATATTAAATGCACATATTCGCTCTGCCCAACAGCCCTGATCTGCTGAGATCTGAAGCAGTGCCATGTTTCAGTGCAAGTGTTCCTGAAGGAAGATACTAACACGCGAGTGAAAGTCACTCCTGCACCAAGGGCCAGGACAAGATGATGTCTTTCTTAAGTCCACTTTATGCCCTTTCTTGGCAGCTGTGGGGCTGGTGCTCTGCATCCAGATGTGCCCATGTGCAAGTGTGGGTCTAATACACCACTCAGTGCAAATGGACAGTCACGTGCTTTATGCAGGACGTGATTTTCTTTGAAAACCGTGGCCAGCAGGCTGAGTTACATCATTGATGATAAAAGCAGAACAAGGCCCGTTTCCCAGTGTCAGCATAACAGCAGCGTTGCACTGACAAGGGGAGAGGACTAACTAATTCCAGCCAGCTCTGCAAAATAAAGCCCCTTGCCTAGCGAACGTGTGCGCCACTTTTGATACTGTCACGTTTGCAGCCAGAGACCAGGCCAAATCAAGGGACGGCAGGAATTAGAGCCACTGAATCATCATTTGAAATTTCTCTGGCCAGCGCTACAGATGCCAGAAGGGAAGTGAGCATGGATCAAATTCTGCTTTCTAGGGCAGTGGTCTCCAAAGTGGGGTGCACGCACCCCAGGGGGTGCGCAAGACGATCCATTGGGGTGCGGGAGGAAAATATTATAACTTCTATTTCTATAAAAATACATATGTTGGGGGTGCGTGCTCAAAAATTTTTGACTGATAGGGGGTACATGCTCAAATTTTTTACTGATAGGGGTGCATGACCAAAAAAGTTTGGAGACCACTGCTCTAATATACCAATGTTACCTGCTTTTGACTTCAGTGAAGCTGTGGAATTGCTGCTGGCAGAGGGCTAGGATCTGAACAGTGCTCCAACCCTCTTCATTCAGAGTGCCTGATAAAACCTCAGTGTTAGAGGAAACTTAGATTTTCCGATGTAGTTTTTAAGGCAGATGAAACACTGGGCACAGGAGCCTGGAGTCTTCCAGTAATTAAAACACAATGCTGGCTGGACCCTTCAATCTGATGAGTCATTACATAAGTAAGGGATGGATCAAATTTGTGCTTATTGATCCAATCAACTGTGGCCGTTTTTTTCTCATGTGAATAAAGGAGGAGTGATTTGGCTGCAAATGCTCTGAAGGGGCCATTTGGCTAAGCTAACACTTTTGTCAAATGTAAATCTTTAAATTTGACACCTGTGTCAGAGTGAGGGCCCTTCGTGCCTGCCTGTTACCTCCAGGTACTAATGACTTGCAGAGAAGTTTTGCATTTGTCCTATGGTTGCTGAGGGCTGGTCTGTATTGGCTTCATCTCTGGGGTTTTGTGCGGGGGGCGGGGGTGAGCAAGAAAATAGTTGTATCTGGCTGATTTGGGGCTACAGGGAGCATTGTAGCAAGAGTGCATTGTAGGAAACCCACCAGCCTGGACTTGGGGACCCTGGGCCATCCTGACATGCAGAAGGAACAAGCTCCCCTTCTCTGTCCCCAGCTGTCTCTGTCGAAGGGGTGAATTCTCCTGTAGAGCCTGGAGAGATGGAAATGCCTTTTTGGGGAGCCTGCAGAACAGAGCCCACCCTGCATTTATGGCCAGTGTGCTTTTGTGTTTTGCCTAAGAGCCATTTTTAGATGACAGGGATGCAATCAGCTAATCATAATGATGAGATGAATAATTGAAATACTGCTCAGTCAAAACAAACACAACCTGTGCCTTTTTGGTGGCTGAGACTCACTGCTGAGCAAATGGCTTCAGTCAAGGTGCACAGTCCAGTGGGAGTTTGTCATGGAAATGCTCATGGAGCCCAGATTAGGACAACGCTCTTGCCTTACAGTGGCATGTATTTGGGTGGGTGCTTCCCTTTTTCCTTCCTCTTCGTGCAGGCTGGGAATGGTTATAGCTGAAATAAATCACTTTGAACGTGACGCTGGTTGCATCATTTTACTCTCTCCAGATCTTGTTGCATTTATCTTGTACTGCCCTGGGGTCCAGCCCAGGCATCCCATGGTCTGGGGGCTAGTCTGAGGCTCGGAAAACCTGCGTCCGAGTCCCAGCTCTGCTACCGAGTGACCTAGGGAAAGTCATGCCCCCAGCTACATGCCTCAGTTTCCCCATATGTAGCAAGAGGAAAATTTGGCTAACCTGTGCAAATTTCTTTGTGATCCACATGTGAAAAGCACCACACAAGAGCTAGGCATTGTTATTATTGTATACCCTCTCCTCTGAGCTAATATTTAAGTCCCTGCACCTTCTGGGCTGCATTTAAGGCCCTTCTTTTAATTTGGGGCTCACGTCATCTCTTGGAAGCAATGCACGGTTGTACGGGCTGAGAGATGCCTGCAAAGGAAAGCTAAGATGTTTCAGCAGGGTGGTTGGTATTTCCATAAAAGTTATTCTTCCCTCTGATGTAGCCCCCTGACTTCACTGCTGTGCTTGCTGTCTTTCACCTCGCCGACGAAGCAGGCTTCCTCACCTGCAGGTTGGTATTTAGCTCCCTAGAGCGGTTGGAAGTTGTCATCTTTGAGAGGAGCTGTATAAACAAGACGCTGATCCTTTGCAGTCTGTGAAGCGATCTATGCACATACTGTCCTCAAAACATTTTGATATAAGGTGCTATGTGACTAGAAGACATCAAGGCACAGAGCCCTGCTGCGATCGGCCCATTCACATAACTCGCTCCACTGTGAGCAAGAGTGCTGACGCCCAGGTTTTTTATAATCAGCTCTCACAAGACGTTACAGCTGAAACTCATATTTTACTTCTTTGGGGCCACGGCAAATGAAATGAAACGTGAGCCCATCAGAGGCACCCCGCAGGCACTGAAAAAGAAGGTCTGACCCCAGACCACAATTTACAGCAGACCGTAATTGCTGTGTTAGTTGTACTCTGGCACTGGCAGGTTTAAAAGACGCTTGCTAGAACAGCTGGGAGACTCTCGTACTAACTCTGCCACCGATGCTGTGCTCAACCTTGGGCAAGTTTAGTCCGGCAGGGCTTCAGGTCCACGATCATAACACTTTCGCCTACCTTTGTCAAGTGCTTTCCCATCTCTGGAAGAACGATGCTGCATATGCAGGGTCTTAAATACTCAGCAGCCCTGGGGGTGTTCTTATTTTCACAAGCTGCAAACAGCCCCAAGGGGCCAAACTCACAGTCACAGATTGGCGCAGAACAGAAACAGCTCCATCTCATCCCGTTTCCTCCAGTTGTGCCCTCGCTGGTGTATGAGAGCAGTTTTCTACCCTCCTGGATGACACCCTTCGCAGCGCGGTGGTCCTCACGGGAGCACCAGCTTTGGCACCTGACTGCTGGTGCATTGTATGCAGGGCTGGATCCACACCCAGCCAACACCGAAAAGCAGACAGGGCTAGATTTATTCCTCAGCTACTTAAAAGGCAATAACAGCCATGGCCCCGCACAGCAGCTGCACTGATAGGCAGAGGGGCATGACAAATGCTCCGGCACATTATTGCATGTAGCTGGTATTCAACAACCTCTTCATCGACTCTGATTTGTCAGCAGAAGCGCTGGTAATCTCCTGGCAGAACTGCCTGCGCTCATGCTCTTGCTCGCAGCCTCTGGATGAGTGTTGTCGGAGAGAGACGAATCAGCCCCCAGTTCCAGCTCTTGTGCGCCAGTGAGAGCCAACGCACGCTTTTCGTCTAAGGTGTTGCTAGTAACAGCATCAAGGAGCTGCCAGAGCCGAGGCAGAACAAAGCAGCTCTGCTGAATGGGGAGAAGCAGGCAGCCGCAAGGGTAGCTGGAGAGGAGAAGGGGTTCTGGCTCCGTGAGCGTGCCCTCTTTATTCATCTCGGTCGGCAGCAACCCCGCAGAGGGAGGAAAGAAACTGCCCTCTTTTTATTACCGGGCCCACAATGGTAGAGGCTGGGGATGGGGATTGGCTTCCTGCCAGCTGCCCGATGACATGCAAGATGGGTTCCCGAGCTGCAGCTCAGCTCCCACCATCTTGCCTTGTGCTCCTGTGAGGTCTCACAAGTCTGGCCGGGCATGAGAAGTGCTGTATTTGCATAGATGCCATCCGGCGAGTGGTGCAGAGAACGCAGAACGGGGTGCTGTTCCTTCTGAGCTAATAGTCCCGTGCGTGGCTAGGGGGCTGGAGGGGGGGGGGATGCTCTTTTTTAGGATGAGTCAAAAACCACTCATGGTCATTGAGGATTCCCGGGGGCTCTTCATGCCTGCTGGGGGTGTTACACTCAGAGTCCGGGCTCAATTCTAGTTTGGGAAATGACATCAGAGCCCCTCTAATTCCTCCCCCATACTTTCAGTGGGATATGGATGCCTTTCCCACTTCCTGTCCTACCCTGCCGGATGATGTTAAATCACTTTCACGTGCCACCTCAGCAGCATGTGGTGGCCCTTGTATGTGCACACGTGCATATTCTCTATGTTGTTACTTTTTTGACCAATGTGGCTAGAGAGAATTCAGGGTCAACAGTAGGCTGTCCCAGTGAAGAAGAAGGGGATTTATCCTGTGTCATCTTGCTTTTTTGCGCAAAAAAATGAACAAAATCCTATTAGGTTGATGCAGGAGTAGTCAAACCACAAGAGAGTTTCCTTGCCTGGGCATCCAAGGCCTTTTTAGCCCAGTCTGGAAACTCTTTCTCAAAGCTTTATCTAAGACTCACCCTACCTGTGTGTCAAAAGGCTGGTGAGTGCAAACACAAACACGACATGCCAAAATAAACAACTTTAAAATGTTTATTGCTCGTTAAATTAATGAGGGTTAAACATCATGGCGTGTACAAGCGCCCTGTGGCTCTAGCTGGTTTTAGCTCCTCCTGTGAGCTGTTTCACTGCTTCTCCACCTGAGCTGTGTCTCCTACATGCCCACTGCTTCCCAGAGCTGTAGGCAGCCATAGCCCTATGCCCATACAGTTGAAATTCCTGAATATTTGCTTGGGGTGAAGCCTGCTATTATTTCAGCTACCCAGTCCATAAAGAGCCTTTGTGACTTCTAGCCATCCCACATGAAAGGTGGCAGTTAGACCTACCTGTTTCAATGAGATTTAATCCAACCTATAATGGAAAAAGCTCAGGGGCTTGTGAAAGCCGATCTCTACGTTATTACATGATAATAATAATAATGGACTCTTTGTTCATATTGGTATTGGGCTGGACTAATTTGGAAAAAACCTTTTATTCTGGAGTAAGAGTTGTCCAGAAATAGTTATTCTGCTTTAATTCACACCCTGCTTTAAACTGGAATAACTTTCATGTGCACACAAACTCTTCAATCACAAGTTATTTGGGATAGGGCCTGTCTCTAGGCCTCTGTTTGGACAGCACCAGACTCAATGGGCACATCTACATGTGCGCTTTAATGTGCATTAGCCTATTTAAATACACATTAAAGCATCATTAAAAAAACATGGGTGCCTATACACGAGTGTGGCAGCTGCTCTGATGTGCTATAATTACAGTGCGTCAGAACAGACTTGTTTAATCGAGTCTGCTGGAGTGTGGTAATTACCGTGCTCCAGCCAGCCTCCGCATCTCGTGCATCCCCATGCTTCAGAATGGCAGTGGGGTGCTTTAATTAAAGCTTGTTCAACAAGCTTTGGATAAAGTGCCCCCATTGCTATTTTTAAGTGCAGGGACACTGGTACACAAGACGCTCTGGGCACTTTAATTAAAGTGGCTCTCAGACTCCCCCCCCCTCTCCCCAGCACATGTATAAACTCCCACATGCAATTTAGTTAATGCGCATTAAAATAGGCTAATGAGCATTAAGCATCACTTAAAAACGGAGCTCTTTAGTTAATGTGCATTAAGACAGGCTAATGTGCATTTTCCTAGTACCTCACAATGGAGATACTAGATTTAATGCGCATTAACTAAAGCATGTTAATGCCTGTGTAGACGCATCCAATGGGATACAGAACCCAGTTGTAGCTTATGGGTGCTACCCCAATACAGACACTCAGGAATTAACAAATAATAGTGAAGACAGCCTGCCCATAGTAGAAATGTAGTCTCCAGGACTGACCAGTTCTGGGAAGGACTATGCAATAGGATGCTTCTAAAATACTTATTTTCAAGGACAGATAGAGAGCAGAGCACGAAGTGGTGACACAACACGGGGCTACTTTTCTCAAGTCACCATTCACAGGGATGGAGAAAAATCAGATCCTTCAGGGAGGCCTCATCTGAAAGAAAAGTGGGTCCAAATTGCCCTCAGGGTATTTGGAGGGGCATCAGGGAGGGGGTCCTGAAGAATGATGTTTGTTCAGTCCTTAGCACAGATTTTGCTGGGTCAGATTTAACTCTGCAGGAGCCATAACACACTGCATGCCTCTTGCACACTTACTGAGCGCTGGAGATGGCAAGGTGCCACCATTCATTTGAGAAGGCTGGGGTTTTTTTCAAGGCTAAGTCTGTTTATCCAACCATTAGTGTAACGTACACCACCTGCCATCCTAAGTAATATGATGCCAAGGGTGACACTGGAGTGCCCAACGAACAACAGGCCCCAAATCATCATGAATAATTCAGTGAGATAAAGGAGCTCGTACTCTGCGGAGGCTGGAGAGCAACGAGTGCTGGACGCCTACTGTTACTAGGACCAAGCCTTCATCGCTGAGGTCTTGTGGAGGGCAGAGAAAGAACTGTAATTACCTGTGCTGTGTCAGGCACGAGAAGCAGTGGGAAAACCTGTGTTTTGTCATGAAAGATAGTTTCATAGTTTCTAGGGTTGGAAGGGACCTGAGCAGATCATCTAGTCCAACCCCCTGCCATGGCAGGAAGAGCACTGGGGTCAAATGACTCCAGTAAGGTGGTCATCCAACCTCCTCTTAAAAACCCCCGGTGTGGGAGCCTGCACCACCTCACTTGGAAGCTGGTTCCAGACCCTAGCCGCCCTGACCGTGAAGTAGCGCCTCCTGATGTCCAACTTAAACCTTCCCTCCGCCAGCTTGTGACCATTGTTCCTGGTCACTCCTTGCAGCACTCGGGGGAACAGGGACTCCCCCAGCGCCTGCTGATCCCCCCTAACCAGTTTATAACAGGCCACAAGAT